>NC_091989.1:166567293-166837031 GCF_044704955.1 Pristiophorus japonicus | reverse complement strand
GTGGGGAGAGGGAGGGGGGAGGGGGGGAGAGGAGGGGGAGGGGGGGGGAGGAGGGGAGGGGAGGGGGGGGAGAGGGAGGGGAGGGGGGGAGAGGGAGGGGAGGGGAGGGAGAGGGAGGGGAGGGGAGGGGGGAGAGGGAGGGGGGGTAGAGGGAGGGGGGGAGAGGGAGGGGAGGGAGAGGGGGGGAGAGGGAGGGGGGAGAGAGGGAGGGGGGGAGAGGGAGAGGGGGGGGAGAGAGGGGAGGGGAGGGGGAGGGGGAGGGGGAGGGGAGAGAGGGGGGGAGAGAGGGGAGGGGGAGGAGGGGGGGAGAGGGAGGGGAGGGGGAGGGGGGAAAGGGGAGGGGGGAGAGGGAGGGGGGTAGAGAGAGGGGAGGAGAGGGAGGGAGAGAGGGGAGGGGGAGGGAGAGAGGGAGGGAGAGAGGGAGAGAGGGGAGGGGGAGGGGGGGAGAGAGAGAGGGGAGGGGAGGGGAGGGGGAGGGGAGGTGGCAAGAGAAGGGGAGGGGGAGAGAAGGTCTATTATAGGGTGGAAGGCATGAGAGATTGTTGTATGCAAATTGGCTGTGTACAGTATCAGACTGCAGGATCCAATGTCACAGACCTTAAATGTTAAATCCACTCCCTCCACTCAGATGTTGCCTGACCTGTTGACTGTCTCCAGCCTGGCCCAGTGACAAGCCGGGGGGCGGGGATGGGTTGGCAGAGTGAGCACTACAACTCCCAGGATGCGGCGCGGTTCTCGCGAGACTTGGCGGTGCGGGTGCGAGCAGCGGCGCGAGCGGGCTTGTAGCGGTGAGAGCGAGCTGCCGAGGCTGCCTTCTTCAGCTTCAAAAACCACTCGGGATGTCGGAGACGGATCCCAAGACGGTGCAGGATCTGACCGCCGTGGTGAGTATTGCGGCGGCCCGGCCCTGGCGGGGCGGGGCGGGATTGGGCTCAGGCTCGGGTGGCGAGCGCAGGCCGCTCCCCCTCCTGCATCTGGTGCTTGTGTTTCCTAGGCTGCAGCTTCACCCAACACCGGCTGCCCCCGGATCCTGATGGGTTAGGGAAGAGGCCAGCAAACTTCATAACTGGCAAAATAAAGAGCTTAAGAACCAAGTGTGAACAAAATATTGGGAGGAAGAAGTGTTTCTGAAAGGGCATTCGAGGTGGAACCCTCGACTCAGTTATTTTTGTTTAATATTTATGTTTAAAGCCAATATTTTATATTTAAATGACAAATCGTGACTAACTTCCTTTTTCATGTAGTTTTTAAAAATGTTTTATTATAATTTGTACAATTTTCTATTCCAGTGTTGCCATGGTCAATAATGAGCAGATTTTTTTTGCGAACAAGGTTAAGAACTTAAGAATTAGGAGCAGGAGTAGGCCATATGGCCCCTCAAGCCTGCTCCGCCATTCATGGCTGGTCTTCAAACTCCATTCCAATTTCCCACCCGAACCCCATATCCTTGGATTTCCACGAGTTCAAAAATCCATCTATCTCGACCTTGCATACACTCAACGACTCAGCATCCACAGCCCTTTTGGGTAGAGAATTCCAAAGATTCACAACCCTCTGAGTGAAGAAATTCCTCCTCATCTTAGTCTTACGTAGCAGACCCCTTTATCATGAGACTATGTCCCCTAATTCTAGACTCTCCAGTGAAGGGAAACAACCGCTCAGCATCTACAGCCAGGGGATTGCAAAGCCATCGCCAAGAATGTAGAGTTGAACATTCAGAGAGAAACATTATGGTTTTCCCTAGGTTTGTCAGTGCTATTTGGAGGCATTCCTGGAGATTTGATCATGCGATGTGTGGACGGACCACATGACATTTGACTTTGTGGCATCTGATTACGACAACTGTAAATTCTGCTGCATTTACCTTTATAAAAGATGGGTCTCCTGTATTTGAGTATCTTTGCTCGTGGTTTCATGGCAGCAATCGTTGTCCCAGAACTAGTATGCAACATAGGAACAGGAGGAGGCCATTTAGCCCTTCGAGCCTTTTCCGCCATTCAATGAGATCATAGCTGATCTGCGCCCTAACTCCTCCATATACCTGCCATGAAATAAATTTAAGACAGAAATAGACAGTTTCTTAAACGATAATGAGTTATGGGGAGCAGGCAGTGAAGTGGAGCTGAGTCCATGATCAGATCAGCCATGATCTTATTGTATGGCGGAGCAGGCTCGAGGGGCCTTATGGCCTACTCCTATTTCTTATGTTTGTTTTTATTCCTTCATTTCTTTTGGTTAACAAAAATCTATCAATCTCAGAGATCAATTGTTAGATTTAAATATCATCAATTGCTGTTTGCAGAAGAGCATTCCAAACTTCTACCACCCTTTGTGTAGAAGTGTTTCCTAATTTTACTTCTGAAAAGTCTGGCTCTAATTTTTAGACTATGTCTCCCAGTCCTAGAATTCCCAACCAGCGGAAATAGTTTCTCTCGATCTACCCTATCTGTTCCTCTTAATATCTTGAAAACTTCCATCAGATCACCCCTTAACCGTTTAAATTCTAGGGAACACAACCCTAATTTGTGTAATCTCCCCCTCGAAACTTAGCCATTGAAGTACCATTCTGGTAAACCTACACTGCACTCTCTCCGAGGCCAATATATCCTTCGGAAGGTGTGGTGCCAGAACTGCTCACAGTACAACACGTGTGGTCCAACCAAGGTTTTGTATAGCTGCAGCATAACATCTACCCCCTTGCATTCTAGACCTCTAGATATAAAGGCCAGCATCCCATTAGCCTTTTTGATTATTCTTTGTACCTGTTCATGACATTTTAATGACCTGTGTACCTGCACCCACAAGTCTCTTTGGACTGCCACTGTGTTTAGCTTTTAACCATTTCAAAAGTACCTTGTTCTCTCCTTTTTAGGTCCAAAGTGGATGACCTCACATTTGCCTACATTGAAATCCATTTGCCACAGTTTTGCCCATTCACTTAATCTGTCGATATCCCTTTGTAATTTTATGCTTCATCTACACTGCCTACAATGCCGCCCTTCTTTGTGTGATTGGCAAATATGGATATATGACTTTCTATGCCATAGAAAATAGGTGCAGGAGTAGGCCATTCGGCCCTTCGAGCTTGCACCACCATTCAATATGATCATGGCTGATCATGCAACTTCAGTACCCCATTCCTGCCTTCTCTCCATACCCCTTGATCCGTAAGGGCCACATCTATCTCCCTTTTGAATATATCTAACGAACTGGTCTCAACAACTTTCGGTGGTAGAGAATTCCACAGGTTCACAATTCTCGATGAGTGAAGAAGTTTCTCCTCATCTCGGTCCTAAATGGCTTACCCCTTATCCTTAGACTGTGACTCCTGGTTCTGGACTTCCCCAATATCGGGAACATTCTTCCTGCATCTAACCTGTCCAATCCTGTCAGAATTTTATATGTTTCAATGAGATCCCCTCATTCTTCTAAATTCCAGTGAATATAAGCCAAATCGATCCAGTCTTTCTTCATATGTCAGTCCTGCCATCCTGGGAATCAGTCTGGTGAACCTTCGCTGCACTCCCTCAATAGCAAGAATGTCTTTCTTCAGATTAGGAGACCAAAACTGTACACAATATTCAAGGTGTGGCCTCACCAAGGCCCTGTACAACTGCAGTAAGACCTCCCTGCTCCTATACTCAAATCTTCTTGCTATGAAGGCCAACATGCCATTTGCCACCTTCACCGCCTGCTGTACCTGCATGCCAACTTTCAATGACTGATGTACCATGACATCCAGGTCTTGTTGCACCTCCCCTTTTCCGAAACTGTCACCATTTCAGATAATATTCTGCCTTCCTGTTTTTGCCACTAAAGTGGATAACCTCACATTTATCTACATTATACTGCATCTGCCATGCATTTGCCCACTCACCTAACCTGTCCAAGTCACCCTGCAGCCTTTTGGCATCCTCCTCACAGCTCACACTGCCACCCAGCTTAGTGTCATCTGCAAACTTGGAGATATTCCATTCAATTCCTTTGTCTAAATCATAAATGTATATTGTAAATAGCTGGGGTCCCAGCACTGAACCTTGTGGTTCACTGCCTGCCATTCTGAAAAGGACTTGTTTATTCCTACTCTTTGCTTCCTGTCTGCCAACCAGTTCTCTATCCACGTCAATACATTACCCCGAATACCACGTGCTTTAATTTTGCACACTAATCCCTTGTGTGGGATCTTGTCAAAAGCCTTTTGAAAGTCCAAATACACCACATCCACTGGTTCTCCCTTGTCCACTCTACTAGTTACATCCTCAAAAAAATTCTAGAAGATTTGTTGAGCATGATTTCCCTTTCATAAATCCATGCTGACTTGGACCGATCCTGACACTGCTTTCCAAATGCGCTGCTATGACATCTTTAATAATTGATTCCAACATTTTCCCCACTACTGATGTCAGGCTAACCAGTCTATAATTCCCTGTTTTCTCTCTCTCTTCCCCCTTTTTTTAAAAAGTGGGGTTACATTAGCTACCCTCCAATCCATAGGAACTGATCCAGAGACTGTAGAATGTTGGAAAATGATCACCAATGCATCCACAATTTCTAGTGCCACTTCCTTAAGTACTCTGGGATTCAGACTATCAGGTCCTGTGGATTTATTGGCCTTCAATCCCATCAATTTCCCTAACACAATTTCCTGACTAATGAGGATTTCCTTCAGTTCCTCCTTCTTGCTATACTCTCGGTCCCCTAGTATTTCCGGAAGGTTATTTGTGTCTTCTTTCGTGAAGACAGAACCAAATTTTCCCCTTCCTAATTAAACCCTTTGTCCTCCTCTGCTGAATTCTAAATTTCTCCCAGTCCTCAGGTTTGTTTCTTTTTCTGGCCAATTTATATGCCTCTTCCTTGGATTTAACACTATCCCTAATTTCCCTTGTTAGTCACAGTTGAGCCACCTTCCCTGTTTTGATTTTACGCCAGACAGGGATGTATAATTGTTGAAGTTCATCCATGTGACCTTTAAATGTTTGCCATTGCCTATCCACCGTCAGCTCTAAGTATCATTCTCCAGTCTATCCTAGCCAATTCACATCTCATACCGTTGAAGTTTTCTTTAAGTTCAGGACCCTAGTCTTTTTGAATTAATTGTGTCACTCTCCATCTTAATGAAGAATTCTACCATGTTATGGCCACTCTTCCCCAAGGGGCCTCGCACAACAAGATTGCTAATTAATCCCCTCTCATTACCCAGTCTAGGATGGCCAGCTCTCTAGTTGGTTCCTCGACATACTGGTCTAGAAAACCATCCCTTATACTCTCCAGGAAATCCTCCTCCACCGTATTGCTCCCAGTTTGGTTAGCCCAATCTATATGTAGATTAAAGTCATCCATGCTAACTGCAGTACCTTTATTGCATGCATCCCTAATTTCCTGTTGGATGCTATCCCCAACCTCACTACTACTGTTTGGTGGCCTGTACACAACTCCCACTAGCGTGTTTTGCCCTTTGGTGTTCCGCAGCTCTATCCATACAGATTTCACATCATCCAAGCTAATGTCCTTCCTTACTATTGCGTTAATCTCCACTTTAAACAGCAACATCACCCCACCTTCTTTTCCTTTCTGTCTATCCTTTCTGAATATTGAATACCCCTGGATGTTGAGTTCCTAGCCTTGGTCACCCTGGAGCCATGTCTCCGTAATCCCAATTACATCGTTAACAGCTATCTGCGCTGTTAATTCTTCCAACTTTATTACGAATGCTCCTCACATTGAGACACCGAGCCTTCAGGCTTGTTTTTTTTAACACTTTGTCCTTTTTAGAATTATGTTGTAATGTGGCCCTTTTTGATTTTTGCCTTTGATTTCTTTGCCCTCCATTTTTCCTTGTCTCCTTTCTACCTTTTGCTTCTGCCCCCATTTTACTTCCCTCTGTCTCCCTGCATAGATTCCCATCCCCCTGCCATTAGTTTAAATCCTCCCCAACAACACTAGCAAACACTCCCCCAGGACATTGGTTCCGGTCCTGTCCAGGTGCAGACCGTCCAGTTTGTATTGGTCCCACCTCTCCCAGAACCGGTTCCAATGTCCCATGAATTTGAATCCCCTTCCTCTTGCACCATTCCTCAAGCCACGTATTCATCTTGGCTATCCTGCTATTTCTACTCTGACTAGCACGTGGCACTAGTAGTAATCCTGCGATTACTACCTTTTGAAGTCCTACTTTTTAAATTTAACTCCTAGCTCCCTAAATTCAGCTTGTAGGACCTCATCCCATTTTTTACCTATATCGTTGGTACCTATATGCACCATGAGTACAGGGGCAGGGAGGTGTTGCTACAGTTGTACAGGGCCTTGGTGAGGCCACACCTGGAGTATTGTATACAGTTTTGGTCTCCTAACCTGAGGAAGGACATTCTTGCTATTGAGGGAGTGCAGCGAAGGTTCACCAGACTGATTCCCGGGATGGCGGGACTGACCTATCAAGAAAGACTGGATCAACTGGGCTTGTATTCACTGGAGTTCAGAAGAATGAGAGGGGACCTCATAGAAACCTTTAAAATTCTGATGGGGTTAGACAGGTTAGATGCAGGAAGAATGTTCCCAATGTTGGGGAAGTCCAGAACCAGGGACACAGTCTAAGGATAAGGGGTAAGCCATTTAGGACCGAGATGAGGAGGAATTTCTTCACCCAGAGAGTGGTGAACCTGTGGAATTCTCTACCACAGAAAGTTGTTGAGGCCAATTCACTAAATATATTCAAAAAGGAGTTAGATGAAGTCCTTACTACTAGGGGGATCAAGGGGTATGGTGAGAAAGCAGGAATGGGGTACTGAGGTTACATGTTCAGCCATGAACTCATTGAATGGCGGTGCAGGCTAGAAGGGCCGAATGGCCTACTCCTGCACCTATTTTCTATGTTTCTATGTTTCTACGACAACTGGCTATTCACCCTCCCCCCTCCAGAATGCCCTGCAGCCGCTCCGAGACATCCTTGACCCTTGCACCAGGGAGGCAACATACCATCCTGGAGTCTCGATTGTGGCCGCATAAGCGCCTATCTATTCCCCTTACAATAGAGTCCCCTACCACTATAGCTCTACCACTCTTTTTCCTGCCCTCCTGTGCAGCAGAGCCACCCATAGTGCCATGAACTTGGCTGCTGCTGCCTTCCCCTGATGAACCATCTTCCCCAACAGTATCCAATGTCGTATATCTGTTTTGGAGGGAGATGTCTGCAGAGGACCCCTGTACTACCTTCCTACTACCTGCTCTGCCTGATGGTCACCCATTCCCAATCTGCCTTTGTAACCTTTACCTGCGGTGTGACCAATTCTCAAAATGTGCTATTCACAACATACTTAGCATCGCGGATGCTCCAGAGTGAATTCATGCGCAGCTCCAGTGCAGCAATGCGGTCTGACAGGAGCTGCAGCTGGATACACTTCCTGCACACATAGTAGTCAGGGACATCCCACATAGCACAGGAGCAGCATGACATGGGTCTGGGCTCTCCTGCCATGACTTAACCCTTAAATTAACTTAATTTGGCAACAATGCCAAAGGTTTCCTACCGAAAGGAAAAAGAAAAATACCAATCTACCAACCAATCACTTACCCACTTGGCTGTGAAGTCACACTTCGATTTTGATTTTTTAAAAAACTTTTTGTCCCTGCACCAGCTGGCTCCTCCCAACTCTCGGGCCCCTTTTATGGGCCTCTCGATCCTCCCGCTCTTGCTCCTGTGGCTCCTCCGACTCTCGGGGGCCCCTTTTATGGGCCTCTCGATCCTCCCGCTCCTGCTCCTGCCATTGTCTAAGACGTTAATAAATACTGTGACTAGTTGACGCTCCAACACAGATCCTTGACGGACACCACAAGTCTCACCCTGCCAATTTGAGTACCTACCTATCTCATACCACTCAGCCAATTTCTTGACCAGATCAATAATTTGCTCTTAACTAAGGTAGAAGCTCACAGAATTAACAGTCGAGACTGTCAAATGCCTCCTGGAAGTCCATATAAATAACACCCATAGATATTCCCCTGTCCACTACTTTAGTCACCTCCTCAAAAAATGCAATCTGGTTTGTCAGGCATGACCTTTCACAAATCCAAGGCAAAGAGGGTAAACCGAAGTTGGGGGATTGATTCACAAAGGCAAAAGCAGAGGTGGGAGAATCTCTGACTCTCTATTGCTCCCTATCTCCTTGGACTCTGGCTTCTTCTTAGGTGGTCCCTCGTATCGAGAATGACTTGCTTCCACACCAAAAAGGGATGAGTTCACAGGTGTTTCGATGAGGACCTGATAGTCCAGGTGCCAACTCTAAATTGGAAGTCTCAGTCAGAGACAATTTGTGCTTGAACTTCACACACCAAAAATAGCCTGCACAGACTGACCGGAACCAAACTGAGAGATTGCACAAGAGAAAGTGAGCTTTGTTTGGAGCATTTTTCACAGGGCACCGTGTCCTAAACTCATCTCAACACCAATCGTTCAAACCCACTTCCTGGCATGGACTCAGTAAAGGAGAGTTTTCGTAGAATGATAGAAACAACACCACAGGAGGAGGCCATTCGGCTCCCAATGACTTGTGCCATTGCTGGCGCTCCTGTAACCCCATTCTCTTTCCCCCCCCTGCCTGCCTTTTGTATTCCTCCTTTTTGTGCACTTAGGCATTTCCTTTTGAATCTCTACCTCAATAGCCACTTGTAGTGAAACATCTCATGGTCCAATCGCCCTCATTTCAAGAACCTTTCTTTTTCCTTCCCCATTGGTTTCTCCGGTGAGAATCCTTCGTCTCCAGGTCCCTATGTTCTCCATTTTCCCACCAACGGAAACGCAAACTTTCATTGTTTTCTCACAGTAAAGCCTCTCCAGGTTTCACTAGCCCCTTTATCAGTAATGCTCCACTCACCACGCTACTGCTCCTTATGGCTCTGCAGAAAATGCTGGCCCCCACTCCCATCCAATTTCCCAGTCTTCACCCCTTCGTCCCGCTGGAACCCCAATCCCCAACCCCCTGACTCCCCCTCATTTACTTTCCCTCCCTGACCCTCATTACCCAGTCTACCTCTCTCCCTGACCCCTCCCCCCACCCCCCCCCAGTCTGCCTCTTTCATGAGCTTACATCCCCAACTCTCATTTACTAGTCTCCCTCTCTTCCTTGACTTACCACCCCCATTCCCATCTCCCTTCTTTCCATTCTCCAGTATCCCTCTCTCCCTGAGACTCCCTCTCCTTTCCCCCCCCCCCCCCCCCCAGTAATATTGTACGCTAGAAAAGCAACTTAATTTATAAACTGTTGTGTATTATGACAAATCAAAGAACTGAGCTGTCATAAAATATACAGTCACTGCTGATTTATCAGTACCTTCTTAGTTCCTTGGAACATAGTGCCAGGCATGGTTTTATTTATGGTCACACAGAAACTGAGATCTCTTAGAATTTTTCCTGATATTTTCATTAGGATTTCAGTGCAGTGAGTGCATGAATAGTCTATGTGGTGTCCACTTGAACTATGAAAACAGTCGCAATGTATTCAGATTTCTAGGCCCATATGTTTTCCCCCAGCTCCGTCCCTATCCCCAGCTGCTGACTCTTGTTGAATCAGATGGTTTGCAACCTCTGTGTCCTGTTCAAATCCATATTCTAACCTTCATCATAGGCAGTCCCTCGGAATCGAGGAAGACTTGTTTCCACTCCTGAAGTGAGTTCTTTGATGGCTGAACAGTCCGATACGAGAGCCACAGACCCTACCACAGGTGGAACAGACATTCGTCGAGGGAGGGGGTGGGTGGGGCTGGTTTGCCGCACACTCCTTCCGCTGCCTGCGTTTGGCCTCTTCATGCTCTTTACTCAATGCCCTCCCGGATGCACTTCCTCCACCTTGAGCGGTCTTCGGCCAGGGTCTCCCAGGTGTCAGTGATGGTGTCGCACTTTACCAGGGAGGCTTTGAGGGTGTCCTTTATAAGGTTTCCGCTGTTCTCCATTGGCTCGTTTACCATGAAGTAGCTCCGCATAAAGCATTTGCTTAGGGAGTCTCGTATCTGGCATGCAAACTATGTGGCCTGCCCAGCGAAGTTGATCGAGTGTGGTCAGTGCTTCGATACTGAGGATGTTAGCCTGGTCGAGGACACTGATGTTGGTGCGCCTGTCCTCCCAGGGGATTTGCAGGATCTTGCGGAGACATAGTTGGTGATATATCTCCAGCGACTTGAGGTGCCTTCTATACATCATCCATGCCTCAGATCCATACAGGAGGGCGGGTATTAATACAGCCCTGTAGACCATGAGCGTGGTGATAGATTTGAGGGCCTGGTCTTCAAACACACTTTTCCTCAGATGGCCGAAGGCTGCACTGGAGGCAATGTTGAATCTCTGCATCAATATCAATATTCTAACCATCACTAAAGCTGCACCCTTTAACCTCTGCAAAATTGCACACTTTTGCCCATATCTTACCTCATTGGTGAAACACTTAGCCACACTTTTATGACCTTTTTTGGCTGACTTCATCAAGTCATTATCTCCTGAGATGCACCCTACGCAAACTCAAAATTCTTCACAACTCTGGCACCCACCTCCTGTTTACATTAACTCCCAGTTGTCCATTATTCGTGACTCCTTATCTCCCTTACCAGTCGTTTTAAGAACATAAGAAATAGGAGCAGCAGTAGGCCATTTGGTCCCTCGAGCCTGCTCCGCCATTCAATAAGATCATGACCCTTTATTCTGAAACTATGCCCTCTAGTTCTAGATTCCCCCATGAGGGGAAACATCATCTCTGCATCTACTGTCAAACCCTTTCAGAATCTTGTATGTTTCAATAAGATCATCTCTCATTTTTCTAAACTCCAATGAGTACAGGCCCAACCTGCTCAACCTTTCCTCATAGGACAACTCTTTCATCTGTTGTCTTATGAGGAAAGTTCTCTGGGCTCTCCACTGGCTTCCTGTCCTCCAGTGCAACAAATTCGAAAAAGTGATTTGGCTTTGCCGCACCCTACCTGCACAACCTTTTCAAGCCTTGCATTCGAGCCCCCTATCTTGCAATCATCTGATTCTGAACTCTTGTGCATCCTCCTTACTTGGGCTTGCTACTCGGTTGCAGAGTTTTCAGTCATCTAGATCTTGCACTCTGGGACTACCTCCATAAGCTTTTTCACTTGGCTCCTTTATACCCCGCCGTTAAAAACCTCTTCAGACTTTAAGCTTTTTATCTCCGCTGTGCATTCCGTTAGCTGTTCTAATTCTTCCATCATTTGGCCTATTTCTCTCCTTTGTGAACCATCTTAAGATGTTGCATTTCACAGCACTGTACAAATGCAGATTGTTTAACCCTTGTGCAGGGAATTCTGTAGGCAGTGTGTTTTTTTTTTATAAACATTGCAGCTCATAGTTTGGTTGGTGAAAAATTACCTAATACTGCAGTATTACTTAGATGGGCACAGCTTTATTACTGTAATTAAGATCAAACTAAACATAAACTTTTGGAAACAAACATTTTAGATTTACTACATATTTTAGCTGCAAGCTCTTTTCTTCCATATTGGCATAAAGCTTAAAATAAAGAATATAACTTTCTTCTTATCTGTATTTTATTTTAAATTTTATTTTACATTTTTTTTCTTTTATGTTTGAAAATTGAATTTGACCTTTTTCCTGTGCCTCCAGCATACAGCTGGGACACACTTCAAAAATTGATTTCCTGTCGACTGCATAGTGGTTCCAAAGCGCATTTTATAAAGTTGCAGAATGATGGAATGTTCCAGCACAGAAGCAGGGTGTTCGTCCCATCAAGTCTCTGCCTTCGCATGAGACACTTGGTCTAATAGAATTCTCCTGGCTTCACCCATACCCTTCAATGTTCCTCCATTTTGAACAGCTATTTGATACCCTTTTAAAAGAATTTATGGTCACATCTTCAACAATGGTTTGTAGCAAAGAATTCTACATTTTGACCCACCCTCTGTGTAAAATAAATTTATTTTTTACCTTCCCTTTTATTCTTTTTGTCATCTTAAATGTGAGCCCTCTCATAGGAACAGGACTAGATCAGTCATCCCTCGAGCCTGTTCCACCATTCAGCTAGATCATGGCTGAGCTGTATCTTAACTCCATCTACCCGTCTTGTTCCCGTGTCTCTTAGATTTTTGCAAGGCAAAGGTATTAAACGTCTCAGTTTTAAAATTTTCAATTGACCTAGCCTCAACAGCATTTGGTGGGAGCATTGGTTGTAATCTACCAAAATTCCCTGGATTCTGGGGCGATCCCAGCAGATTGGAAAACCACAAATGTAATGCCCCTATTTTAAAAAGGCAGACAAAAAGCAGGAAACTAGACCAGTTAGCCTAACATCTGTCGTCGGGCGAATGCTGGAGTCCATTATTAAGGAAGCAGTAGCAGGACATTTGGAAAAGCATGATTCAATCAAGCAGAGTCAACATGGTTTTATGAAAGGGAAATCCTGTTTGACAAATTTGCTGGAGTTCTTTGTGGATGTAACGAGCAGGGTGGATAATGGGGAACCAATGGATGTGGTGTATTTGGATTTCCAGAAGGCATTCGATAAGGTGCTATTTCTCCTTGATTCTGCAGTTGTGTCCTGAAGCTGCCCCCTTTCACTGGGATGCAGTCCCAGACCACCAGCCCCCCTCACTGGGGTACAGTGTCAGACCACCTGCCCCCTCACTGGGGTACAGTCCCAGACCACCAGCCCCCTCTTCCCCCTTACTGGGCTACAGTCCCAGACCACCTCCGGCCCCCTCTCACTGGGGTACAGTGCCAGAACCTCTGCCCCCTCTCACGGGTACAGTGGCAGGACCTCTGCCCCCTCTGGGGTACAGTCCCAGACCACCGGCCCCTCGCCACATGCGAACCTAGGCCCAAATGTGGCTTATCGCAGGAGAGCCCGATAGTGACCTCGCTCGACAGACATGCACCTGCTCAGGAAGAGTCGGGTGGTGACGAGCGGGAGCAGGATCTTCGCCCAAACCAGCTGACATTGTGCCCCGGCTCAACCCAGCGCTCTCTGCACAGACCAGGGTTGGCCATGAGGATCTCGCCGCCTCTCCGGCCACTGCTTGGTTCACTCATGCACCCCTCGGGGGTGACGGCGAACTAATGTGCCGCCGGGCGCAGAGAGCCTGTTGGTAAACGCAAGTTATCCGAGCATCAGGATCCGTTTATCGCCCTCTTGCCCTTAGCGGGTCTGACTGAGAATGGACTTGTGCCACACGGCTGTCGTTTGTGAGAGGGGAGATCTCTTAGCGCTTTCTTTCTAGTCGGGTTGAAGATGTGAAACAATTGGGGTGTTCATGTGTAGGTGGCAGTTCATGTCTGGGACTGACTGAGTGTGTCGTGGCGAATGTTTGTGGCGTGGGTGTGGCGAATGTTTGTGGCGGAGGTGTGGAAAATTGGGTACTGGGCCCAGAAGAGAAAAGGGCCCAGGGGCAGTACGGGCCAGTGCGCACTAGGTCTGTGCAACAGAGCAGGTCTCCAGTCGTCCTGGTTAACCCTTGCCACTGGATAAAGAATTAGCTCTGTCAAGCCCATGCGGTGACTGGTGTGCAACGGTCACCACACGTTTTTTTTTAAAAATCCACGCACAAGCATCTTCCACCCACTCAATTGGAGTTCAGGACTGGACTATCGGGTCCTCCATTGAAACATCTGCAAACTCAGCCCTTTTGGTGTGGAAGCAAGTCATCCTTGTTCGAGGGACCGCCTATGATGATGACATAAGAGGTTACTGCACAAGATAAAAGCTCACTGGGTTGGGGGTAATATATTACCATGGATAGAGGATTGGCTAACTAACAGAAAACACAGTCGGGATAAATGGGTCATTTTTTGGCTGGCAAACAGTAACTAGGGGGGTGTCGCAGGGATCGGTGCTGGGTCTTCAACTATTTACAGTCTATATTAATGACTTGGATGAAGGGACCAAGTGTAATGTAGCCAAGTTTGCTGATGATACAAAGCTGGGTGGGAAAGCAAATTGAGGAGGACACAAAAAATCAGCAAAGGGATATAGACAGGCTAAGTGAGTGGACAAAAATTTGGCAGGTGGAGTATAATGTGGGGAAATGTGAGGTCATCCACTTTGGCAGAAATAATAGAAAAGCAAATTATAATTTAAATGGAGAAAAAATGCAGAGTGCTGCAGTACAGAGGGACCTGGGGGACCTTGTTCATGAAACACAAAGTTAGTATGCAGGTACAGCAAGTAATCAGGAAGGCGAATGGAATGTTGGTCTATATTGCAAGGGGAATAGAGTATAAAAGCAGAGAAGTCCTGCTACAACTACACAGGGTATTGGTGAGGCCACACCTGGAGTACTGTGTACAGTTCTGGTCTCCGTATTTAAGGAAAGATATACTTGCATTGGAGGCTGTTCAGAGAGGATTCACTAGGTTGATGCTGGAGATGAGGGGGTTGACTTATGAGGATAGGTTGAGTAGGTTGGGCCTATACACATTGGAGTTCAGAAGTATGAGAGGTGATCTTATTGAAACTTATAAGATGATGAGGGGGCTCGACAAGGTGGATGCAGAGAGGATATTTCCACTCATAGGGGAAGCTAAAACTAGGGGACATAGTCTCAGAATAAGGGGCCGCCCATTTAAAACTGAGATGAGAAATTTCTTCTCAGGGTTGTAAATCTATGGAATTCTTTGCCCGAGAGAGCTGTGAAGGCTGGGTCATTGAATATATTTAGGCGGAGATAGACAGATGTTTGAGCAATAAGGGAGTAAAGGGGAGCGGGCAGGGAAGTGGAGCTGAGTCCATGATCAGATCAGCCATGATCTTATTGAATGGCGGAGCAGGCTCGAGGGGCCAAGTGGCCTACTCCTGCTTCTATTTCTTATGTTGTTATGTTCTTAACTCTCATTTAAAAAAAATATGTTTTGTTAACACTTTAAATATTTAGTGAAGTGTTAATGCTGTGAATAAATGGTTAAAGTACAATATTATAAATTGGTCTAGCATCGACTGATGTACCCAGTTTCTAATCAAGTTTAAACTTGTTTTTAATAAGCTACAAGCTGGTAAAGCTTAGTTCATTTGTATTTTGCAGGTTACCACGTTGCTCCAACAGATGCAGGACAAATTCCAGACAATGTCTGACCAGATCATCGGTAGAAATATCCTTGCTTTCAAAGACGAATAAAGTTTTTAAGTGTGTACACTTGATGGGATTAGGTGAAATAGGTTGTGAGGAGGCTCGTGTGGAACATTAAAAAAACACCGCATAGACCAGTTGGGCTGAATGGCATATTTCTATGGTGTAAATTCTATGTGCAGGCAAATCTCGATTATCCGGGTCCCTCGGGAATCTGGCCATTCCGGGTAAACGATTTTGCCGCTAGGACGAGAGCACGTCTCAGAACGGAAATTTGACATTGATAGAACCAACTACGAAGACATAGTTTGTGTTATCATGACGTGAAGTTAATGACAATGGATTAATTTTGTCTTGAAATTATTTTATTATGTTAAGAGTTAAAAATGTTAAAAATTAGCTTGATTTTTAAAAAAGCGAGCTTGTTTAAATGAATTCATTTTCTTTTATTAAAGTGTTGTGGATGATATGAGCTTGCAGAACCTCCTGAGAAGTGAAATGAGAATTCTCCTCAAAGATTCTTCTCTTCATATTCCTCCATCAAGTTACGCACACTTCTGCCAGCTTCATACTTCTTTATAATTTCTAACTTCTGCTGGATGCACAATACCTTTTGTTTCCTTTTAATGCCTCCACAAGACATTTTAAATTGTGCAGCCAACGGCTTGACCTGCTCTCCATGCCTGTGGCAGTTGCAAAGTGAGAAAGGAGTGCATGCCTGAGTCAATTTATGTGTAATTGACACTTGAGCTGATCAAGATATTCACGTGTACGACAGTTTTCAAAAGTGCCGTTGCAGCGGTTTCTCCGTTCGATCCGTGTACAGATAATCGAGAGTTGCCTGTAATTCTGTAATACACACAGATTTAGGTGGATCTCGATAGTCTTGCACTAGAATTTTTGCATTCAATTTATATTGTGTAAAAATGAAAATGATTTGATGTACTGCCTCCAACACCCAACCTAGGTGAGAATTTGGTGCTAGAGACATATTAAATGCCCTTTTAAGGGTTGCCTCTGAAGGTAAGACTCTTGTCAACGGTAACCCTGCAACCCAATGCTCTTGCATTACTAGCCTGTATGGACGCTCTCCTCACAGAGGAATGGAAGTAGCTCAGTGATACGAACGGGACATTGAACTGCAGCTAAAGCTATGCCCTTATTGTACTGATGGTGAAAATCCCACTTCTAAGTAGACTTAATGTGATTACGTGACACTGACAGCAACTTGTTTGTTTTACCATGTGCACCATCAAATACAAAAGCAGAAGATAAATTGATTAGAAACAATACAGTAGAATTTGGCTTCCTGCATGCAGTGATTATTCAATTGTAAAGATTGACCTGCCTTTGCTAAAACTACAACCTAAGTGTTTGTGTAGTTGAGTGTATTTATTGTGACTGGTTGAATGAGCTGTGAAAATCGTTCCCATGGTACAACAGTATGTTGTGAATAGAAATACAGTACAGCTAATCTATGTGTTTTTAATTGAAGCTCAGAGTCCCATCAGCCCAGCTGACCGTGGAGGAAGTTTGGATAAAGTTACTTTGCTCTACACTGAGCGGAAGACTTGTTGAATGTGCATTTACCAACTGATACTACATTCAACAAATGCACTGTCTACAGGCACGAGTAATATGCTCCTGCTTAAAATTGGAGTTCTAAATGTTGAAATTGTTTGTGAGCCAAATGCGTTGCTGAATGTAACACATTGTTGAATGTGACTGTACATCCAATAGTGTGCTTTGCTCATTGGCAGCTTAAACATATAGAACTCTACTTTTTAAATAGGAGCACATTTAAAGTGTCAATAACATGTTGCTAAATACAAAGAAACCCGCTGGTATTAGATTCTGAGGTGGTACTGATAGCACTTTTGAGAGATCAGAGGACTCTTTAGTTGAAGAGTCTTGGATACAGTGATCAATTGGTTAGAATTATTAATTATGGGCATGACAAAATCAGTCATAACCACTGTATTTGCTTTTTTTAATCAAATGAAACTGTTAACCATACATTCTTTATACAAGCAATTATACCTCTTTTGATATGCGTTTTTTATGCTGGGGCCTAGTCTCTTTCAACAATAAGAAGAACTTGCCTTTTTATAGCATCTTTTCACATAGATTAACATTCCAAGGTGCTTCGGAGAGATTAGGAAGGGTGATCAAAAGCTTGGTCAAAGAGATGGGTCTGAAAAAGAGAGGTGGAAAAGCAAAGGGGTTTCTGGAGGAATAGATAGTTGAAAGCACAGCCACCAATGGTGGAGTGAAAACAGGGAGAATCACAAGGCCAGAGTCCGAGGAATGGAGTGTTGAATGGGTTGTAGGGCAGGAGAAAGTAATGGAGAAGTGAATGACTTATGAAAAGTCAATGAAGGATTGAGAATTTAAAATTTGACACACTAGGGGGATTGGGAGCCAATGTCGGTGAGCAGGAATGAGGTGATTGGGTGAGGGGAACTTCAAGCATTTCCAGAATTACAGACTATACGTCATCAATGTGATGAAAGAATTAATCACAAAATACAAGGCTACCTCTTAATTGATTTCTTTCCCCCAAGTTGCAATGTGACTTTTTAAATTAAAATGTTAATTTGGCTCAATGGTAACATTCTTGTCTCTGAGTCATAGGGCCGTAGGTTCAAACTCCGCTGTAGAACCTGAGCACATAATCTAGGCTGATACTCCAGTGCAGTACTGAGGGAGTGCTGCATTAGTAGAAGTGCTACCTTTTTAGATGAGATGTTAAACCAAGGCACAATACCTGCTCAGGTGGATATAAAAGATCACGTGGCATTTTCGTGGCAAACATTTATCCCTCGACCAATACCACCAAAAACAGATTAACTGGTCATTTATTTCATTGCCGCCTCCTGTGTGCAAATTGGCTGCTGTGTTTGCCTACGTAACAACAGCGACTACACTTAAAAAGTAATGAATTGGCTGTGCGGTACTTTGGGATATGTTGAGGATGTGAAAGGCTCTATATAAATGCACATTCTTTCATTGCTTCTAATGTACACAGTTTGCAATATGTTGAAAGTGCATAGAATTCGCTTGGCGACTCTTCCATCTCAGGAAAGGCACCTAACTCAGTTTTATATCGGCAGTCATTCCTATGGAAATCAGTAGCTCTGCTAAATCTTTCTTTAAAATCTTACCTTAAGGATCTTTTGAGTCTTTGAAGAAAGTATATTGAGAAATTTTCAAGTTGTATAAAATATTTAGATGGTACCTGATGGACATCTGTACAGCACAGCACACCTCTTTCCTCACCCTCTCCCTGCTCCTCTCCTCCTGAGAAACTGGCCAAAATGGCTTAGTTCAGGCTTGAAATCTTTTGAGCAGTTTGGTGAGCAATAGCAATGTTTAGTTACTTGATTTTACCCTCAGGACCTAGGTTTGAATCCAGTCTGGATGGACAAAAGAATAGCTTTATCAGTTGTAAAGGTCATAAGTGAAAGCATTGGGCATTCTGAATCCATTTCAAATGGATGAGTTCATAGCACAGCGTTTTCCAAAATAAGGCATTACATTAACATTCTAACTCTTACGCCATAATGATGGCTAAAGTGGGGAACAGAAATGTCCTACTGATTCTAAGGTTGGTAGTTGAAGCACATTATTGGGCAAGATTTGTGTCTAGCCCATGGAATTTGGGAGCTTTTTGCACTCCACAGAAGTTGCCTTACATTATTGATATGTCACACTTTAATGAGCGAATAGTAACCATTACTGAAAAATAATAGAATGCAATTTTCCCACAAAAACTTAAAGATGTTTCTTTGACATTTTTCACTTGATGAGATGAGTGCTCGCATTGATGACCTAGAGAAAAACATTGCTGACCTCATGACACAAGCAGGAGTCGAAGAAATAGAAGGGGGAGAAAACAAGGTAAATGTTAAACATTTTTTTAAAAGCACTCCTTTCCTCACCCTCTCCCCGCTCCTCTCCTCCTGAGAAACTGGCCAAAATGGCTTAGTTCAGGCTTGAAATCCTTTGAGCAGTTTGGTGAGCAATAGCAATGTTTAGTTATTTGATTTTAGATAGCTAGACACATGGGGACTGATGATGCATGCATTGTGTACACAAATGAACTGATCTCATTTGATAATGTAAAGTCAGTTCATTTGATTAATATTTTTGTCGCCAGGACCCTAATGTCAGGTGCCTTCTGCTAGTGCTAGGAAACTATAAAAGGGTTTTAATGGTAGAAAAAAAAGTCGAAAAAGTTTGTAAGGGAAGTAGACAATTAGTAATTTGAGCCTATAAAATTGAATGTTGTTTTACTCTTCAGCTCATTTCAGTACAGTGATTGGCTTCCATTTTGGCTAAAAAGTGTATTATCAGCATGATCTCTCTTTTTACGTGCTGAAGCTGTAACTTTTTTAACATTGTTTTAAGTTTGTGTTCAGAATATTGAAATATGTGCTCTCCCAGTGACTGAGTAAATTTGTCGAGTGAGTGCTGAGCCATGTAGACCAGGAAGGTTCCAGGTTTGATCCTTAGTCTGTGAGTTTAGCTGGGGGAGGGTTACAACTGCCTTGGGGGATGTGAGGTTGGGGAAAGGATATCATCATCATAGGCAGTCCCTCAAAGTCGAGGGAGACTTGCTTTCACTCTAAAAGTGAGTTGTCAGGTGGCTGTACAGTCCAATGCGGGAATTACAGTCTCTAACAGGTGGGGCAGACAGTGATTGAAGGAAAGGGTGGTGGGCACCTGGTTTGCCGCACGCTCCTTATGCTAAGATAACTCCTGATTGCTATCTCATCATGACCTTTGCTGAAAGTGTGCATATGTAGACATTGGGATAAGGGTCAGCTATGATGCTGATGTGGTTGTATAGCCAGGTAACACACACTTTCACACACCGAATCCCCACTTGTCCGAGATAACGGGATGGAGTATAAAAGTAGGGAAGTCCTGCTCCAACTGTACAGGGTGTTGGTAAGACTACACCTGGAGTACTATGTACAATTTTGGCCATCTTTAAGGAAGGATATACTTGCATTGGAGACAATTCAGAGAAGGTTCACGAGGTTGATTCCTGAGATGAAGGGGTTGTCATATGAAGAAAGGATGAGCAAGTTGGGCCTATACTCCTTGGAATTTAGAAGAATGAGAGGCGATCTTATTGTAACATAAAAGATTCTGAGGGAGCTTGACAGGTTAGATGCAGAGAGAATATTTCCCCTCATAGAATTTAGAACTAGGGGGCATAGTTTCAGAATAAGGGATCGCCCATTCAAAACAGAAATGAGGAGGGATTTCTTCTGAGGATCATGAATCTTTGGAATTCTCTACCCCAGAGAGCTGTGGAGGCTGGGTCTTTGAATATATTTAAGGTGGAGATAGACAAATTTTTGAATGATACGAGAGTCGAGGGTTATGGGGAGCGGGCGGTAAAGTGGAGTTGCGGCCAGGATCAGATCAGCCATGATATTGAATGGTGGAGCAGGCTCGAGGGGCCAAATGGCCTACTCCTGTTCCTATTTTTATATTCTTATGCAAATTGACCGATTAAATAGTATCCCAACAAGGCAATGAACTTTCAAGAGAGTAAAGACAGGAGAAGATTAGGAGGAAAACATATTTGCAATGTTGGCTTATTTTTGTTACTAAACAGTTCTGATTGCAGATCAGATCTAATTGATTGGCATGCCCAATGGCAAGCATATGTAAACTGTTGACTAGAAAGCAGGGTCTAATATATAATGCAAGGATGGGATTTTTTCTTGGCTCTCGGGGATAGTATGTGTTTGTGATATAACTGTTCCTCTTTCTGTTTCAAATTCACTATAGAAACTGTCCTGTCCCAAATTTAATGGAAAAGCAGTATAAGTATATTATAGTAATACAATTTCCCTGACCTCAGTTAACTTTTAGATTTTCTTCAGCTGACATGGTAATTTGGAGCAAAGCTATTTGAACATTTAGCTTTCAAAAATAGAAATACATTGATGCCATTTTTAATGTGTTGACTGACAACATTTTAAAAAATGTTTTGAGGTTTAACAAACCCCTGAGGAGATTCCATGAAGCAGTTTGTTTAAAATTCCACATATCCAATTTAGATTTTAAAGACTAACTTATGCTGCAGTTGTATTGTTGGTCCAGGCATGACACCAGCAACCATTTTTGGCTTGGTGCAAGTGGATAATGTGGGGGTTTGCTTTCTTCTGATTCTGCTTCAGTGGAGGTCATTGAGCGTATTTAGAGTTCTATATATATGTATATCAGACCACAATCTTTTAAATTTTAAATGGGCAATAATTGTAATATGAATGTGTTTTTGTAGTGATAGTATGATCACACTTGCCCATAATAAATGAGATGATGCCTTAAGTGCACATTTCTCTTTTTTTTAAAAAAATATATATATTTTAAATGTCCTAAGTAGATTTATTTAAGTCAGTAATAATGAGGATGTTTTGTGCTAACCAACTGAGGACAATGTTACAGGAAATAAAATGTTAATTTAGTCTGGTAGAGTAGTGGAGATGAAGACCTTTTCAATACATAATGATATTGCACCATTTGTATACCGTACAGAAGAATTGTTACTGCAACTTTAAGATCTGTCATTTGGAGCAAATACCTTTTTACCCATCCCTTCGCTTGAAGTGTGCTACATAATTGCTCTTTGTTGCTCTTCATTTTGTTGTTCTCCAGTATAGTTGATGGCGAACAAGAGTTCGAAGCAGATATAGCATAAATGGATTAAACAAAATGAAAACAGCATTTGAAATGATTTCTATCTTTTTTTTCTAAAACTAAAGAAACTTACCCCTATTGATATTTTTATGAAGTAAAACTTGTTTACTGGGAGACCGTGGTAAAAATTGCATTGTTCCTGTTAAGTAAAATGTGTCTGCTAATATAAAAAGGAATTGAGTAGTGCTCCCTATAACCATATAGCCATGAATTGATGCTAATGGCATGTCTTTTTGCTTCATTATGCCAAATATTTCAAATAAGTTACTGGTGAAGCTAATGAAACCTACAGTCTTGATCTATGGTCCATTAAGTCACCATCTGTATTGTGTAAATGGTCAGCAATCTACTGCAATTCTATAAAAATATTAAGGTTCAAAATAAATTAATAAAAATAGCTATTGGAATGAAAAATAACACTGTTGACAGGCTTTAACAGACATTTTTGCACCAATGCACAAACTACTCTCAACTCAATGAAGATTAGGCTTCCTGCATTGAAGTTATGGTGACTTTTGAAGTCTAAACTATTAATACCCACCTTCCCAATATGTAAAATTGAACTAGAGTTCTGTCCTGATGAGATGGAATTTTGCATGTAGTAAAGTGGAAAATGAAACTCATTACAAAGAGTTGAATTTACAGCATTGGGGCCAGTGCTAAATGGCAATTGAAGCTGGCCGTTGGGACCAGTACACTGTGAATGCTCAAAGCCAATGTGATTTTTCACAGAAAAATTAACTGAATCGTGAAATGCAACCCCCAAAATAGCAGTAAAAGTCCCAGAATCCCATGTAATAAGTGGAAATTGATATCCAGTCAGTGTAAATCCGAGGTCCTTGCTATGATTGTACACATTTTGGACTCTAATGACCGCATCATTGTTCCTGCATGTTCTTCCACTTACAATTTTTTTTCCTTCCACAGGCTCCTCCCAAGTAACCTGAAGAGGATGATCGAAGCAGTTATTTTGTACACCTATCCAGCTTGATTACTTAATTCGAGGGTTTCTGCTGTGCTAAAGTACATTTTTTATATTGAAAATTATAGGTGTATTAACAGCTGTATTTGAGTTGTCTTTTGTAAGGAAACAATGTACTGCTTAAACTTTAATATACATTAGGGAATTGTAAAATTGTTTAAAAATTGGGTACCTGGTGTTAAATTTTTCTAAGTAGAAGACAATTTTGATGTAGCTAATTAAAATTCCATTCTCTGACAACTGAGGTTTTTTTTAAATATTTTTCATTAAATTATTCACACAACACTGTTTTGAAATTAAGTTGGCTTAAGATCCAGTTTAAACTGTATATTTGTGCCATTGTTGCTGTGTTTTTGTCACTTGATATTTTCAGTAAAAGACGATGAAGGCCCAATGTGCTTTTTTTTAATGGTACCAGACGAGTGTTGTCTTACAGAAAATAACATAATTGTAGGGCATCATCTGTTGCTAAGCACTCCGTGTAACTGTTACTAACCTGGTGATGCCATGATGGATCGCTCTTGACAGTGATGTAATCTGCCAGTTGCCATCGTAAGTTTATACGGTTAGCTTTATTCTCATGAATATTTCTCAAGCAAGTTTGCTCTAAAATGTGAGTGCCTGTGCTTAAATTGTGTTAGTGGACACCAGATATTTTTTAATGTAATTAAGATGCTAAGAGTTAGCAGTTAGAGCTGACTTATGGGTAGTGACATTTTATTAGTATCTGCATATCCTAAACGGTGAAGGGGTAGAATTTCCATTGTTTGTCAAAAGTTACTGTTCTACATGTATGAATCAGTTTTTTAAAAAAGGATTTCATAGCATTTTTTTTGAATGCACTAAAAATCTGTGTAAAATCGAGGCATTCACATAATTTACCTATCGTCACGGTTAATCTGGATTTTATTTTTAAATGTCATTGGCCTACATGTTTAATTGGAGCAGATCCATTCATTCAATGATCTCAATGCTTTGGTTAAGTACAATTGATCTTCTGTACATTCACGTATGTGTTAAAAATACATTGTGTGTAAAAGTGTTCTTTATTTATTTGTACTGTTTCAGTCCTGACTTCTTCTTGTATCTAGTACTTTGCAATGTGTTTGACTTTCTCTTGACATTCCCAATTACACCTCCAGCCAGCGATTATAATAAATGTATAAATCATTAGTCAAAGGGCCAGCCGAATCTAAAGGTGATGGACACTCTGGTTGGTTTGTACATTATTTCAGTTTGCTCTGTTGCAAGTAGTAGTCTTAAAGTTAACTTATTGTCTATATTGTTCTTGGCAGCTATCCCCAATAGACATATAAAATAGAACTCATTGTTCTGGTATAGAAAAACTTAAAAACCTCCAGGCTTTTATTTCAAATTCAAAAGATTTTTAGTATTTTTCCTTTTTAACCGCTAAATTTTCTTTATGCATGTTTGCAACAAGCAAAAGTCTAGATTAATTTTATCTAAGAAACTGAACACTTGAATCCTGTATATTGTGGAATACCTTGATATTTAAAAAAAAATCTTCCCTTGTGTTCACGAGAGATGAGGTTGGTGACTGTTGGCTTCTGTTGTTGAGGTGTTGAAGATGTTCTGATTAAAAACGAATAATTTCATGAGCGTCATGAAATGTGAGGACAGTTTACATCATTGCTGTCCACGTATACATAGAAACATAGAAAATAGGTGCAGAAGTAGGCCATTCGGCCCTTCGAGCCTGCACCGCCATTCAATGAGTTCATGGCTGAACATGCAACTTCAATACCCCATTCCTGCTTTCTCGCCATACCCCTTGATCCTCCTAGTAGTAAGGACTACATCTAACTCCTTTCTGAATATATTTAGTGAATTGGCCTCAACAACTTTCTGTGGTAGAGAATTCCACAGGTTCACCACTCTCTGGGTGAAGAAGTTTCTCCTCATCTCGGTCCTAAATGGCTTACCCCTTATCCTTAGACTGTGACCCCTGGTTCTGGACTTCCCCAATATTAATAAGAACATAAGAATTAGGAACAGGAGTAGGCCATCTAGTCCCTCGAGCCTGCTCCGCCACCCAACAAGATCACGGCTGATCTGGCCGTGGACTCAGCTCCACTTACCTGCCTGCTCCCCATAACCCTTAATTACCTTATTGGTTAAAAATCTGCTTCCTTGGGCAGAGAATTCCACAGATTCACAACCCGCTGGGAGAAGAAATTCCTTCTCAACTCGGTTTTAAATTTGCTCCCCCATATTTTGAGCCTGTGCCCCTTAGTTCTAGTCTCTCCGACCAGTGGAAACAACCTCTCTGCCTCTATTCTGTCTATCCCCTTCATTATTTTAAATGTTTCTATAAGATCACCCGTCATCCTTCTGAACTCCAACGAGTAAAGACCTAGTCTACTCAATCTATCTTCATAACCCCCTCATCTCCGGAATCAGCCTAGTGAATCGTCTCTGTACCCCTTCCAACGCTAGTATATCCTTCCTTAAGTAAGGTGACCAAAACTGCATGCAGTACTCCAGATGCGGCCTCACCAATACCCTGTACAGCTTCAGCAGGACCTCCCTGCTTTTGTACTCCATCCCCCTCTCAATGAAGGCCAACATTCCATTCGCCTTCCTGATTACCTGCAAACTAACTTTTTGGGATTCATGCACAAGGATCCCCAGGTCCCTCTGCACTGCAGCATGTTGTAATTTCTCCCCATTCAAATAATATTCCCTTTTACTGTTTTCCCCAAAGTGGATGACCTCACATTTTCCGACATTGTATTCCATCTGCCAAACCTTAGCCCATTCGCTTAACCTATCTAAATCTCTTTGCAGCCTCTCCGTGTCCTCTACACAACCCGCTTTCCCACTAATCTTTGTGTCATCTGCAAATTTTGTTACACTACACTCTGTCCCCTCTTCCAGGTCATCTATGTATCTTGTAAACAGTTGTGGTCCCAGCACCAATCCCTGTGGCACACCACTAACCACCAATTTCCAACCCAAAAAGGACCCATTTATCCCGACTCTCTGCTTTCTGTTAGCCAGCCAATTCTTGATCCATGCTAATACATTTCCTCTGACTCCGCGTACCTTTATCTTCTGCAGTAACCTTTTGTGTGGCATCTTATCGAATGCCTTTTGGAAATCTAAATACACCACATCCATCGGTACACCTCTATCCACCATGCTCGTTATATCCTCAAAGAATTCCAGTAAATTAGTTGCACATGATTTCCCCTTCATGAATCCATGCTGCGTCTGCTTGATTGCACTATTCCTATCTAGATGTCCCGCTATTTCTTCCTTAATGATAGCTTCAAGCATTTTCCTCACGATAGATTTTAAACTAACCGGCCTATAGTTACCTGCCTTTTGTCTGCCCCCTTTTTTAAACAGAGGCGTTACACTAGCTGCTTTCCAATCCGATGGCACCTCCCCAGAGTCCTGAGAATTTTGGTAGATTATAACGAATGCATCTGCTATAACTTCCGCCATCTCTTTTAATACCCTGGGATGCATTTCATCAGGACCAGGGGACTTGTCTACCTTGAGTCCCATTAGCCTGTCCAGCATTACTCCCCTAGTGATAGTGATTGTCTCAAGGTCCTCCCTTTCCACATTCCCGTGACCAGTAATTTTTGGCATGGTTTTTGTGTCTTCCACTGTGAAGACAGAAGCAAAATAATTGTTTAAAGTCTCAGCCATTTCCACATTTCCCATTTTTCTGACTGGATGAGATTGCTATCAATTAAGCCAAACTGACACTGAGCATGGTTGATTTAAAAAAAAAAAATAGCACAGGTGTGTTCAGGCTGAAGTTCTAAAACAATTAAAATGCAGTGTCTTTATTAGGTGGGATGTTCGCTATGTTTTCTTGAGGGAGAGGCAATAAATTCTGACTGGGGATGTGTTTATTTGTGTGTAAATATTGGCCTGGAATTTCCTCCGTAGTCACAACCCACAAATTAGACTCTAACGTGCTCAATTTTATTAAGTTTTACAGTCAAATTTCCTGCAATCTCATTAGAATAGGTCAGAACATAAAATGGGCGCACATCAGTGACAATTGAAGTAAACAATCTGGGGCCCAAGGAAAGAGCTAAACTCTCACCATACATCGCTCTCTAAATATGAAAATTAAAGTTTCAACTCATTGAATATCATTAATGCACATTAGGCACAGCATGTTTAAGAACCTGCAATCAAGGAACTTTATCAATTTTTAATGTGACTTGTACTGATAGTATAATGCATTCAAAGAAACAGAAAATACAGGTCAGGTCTCTGAAGATACATTTTTAAAATGCTCAAAAAATTACAATACAATATTTTAAAAAAATGACTTCCATCTGCCTGAAAATCTGGTTGCAATTGCAGGAAAATTGCATATATGGCACTGTAACGGAAGCTGGGCCATAATAATGGGTGGAGATGGAGATGAGTTCAGACGGAAGGATCGATAAACGTTAGTGATTTGGGCGTATTGTACTTGCCCATGTAAATCACCCAAAATTGCACAATCTTTTAGGCTGCATATTTGTTTTGTCTCCGGGTGCAAATACATAGGAAATTGTATGACCGTGTATACCAAATAAGAGCTCAACTAGATGTTAAAAACTGGTGGTTCCGTACATCCATAATGGATACTATAAGTTGGACACAGACAAAGTATGAATAAGAAATATAGGTCACCAATTAGAATGGGTGCAAGAATTTAATTAACACCTGGCTGGCCTGAAGATGCTACTGTGTAAATGATCTTAAAGCTAACCTAAGGGTATGATTGCACAATAAAACAGTTTTACTCTAAGCGGTAAATCAGTTTGCACCAGGAAGAATTTCTGAGATATGAATCTGCCCAGGCATTTGCTTGGGAACTACAAAGTGAAGAGAAGATTCTTACCACCTCCCCTCCCCTTTTGAAGGACAGAAGATGAGGGAAGGAAAAGTTATGGTAAGTTACTTGTATGTTTTTGAATGCCTGGTTACAGAGTGACAGTATTTGCCTTGGTCTAAAAAATTTGTACATGTATGTGGCAAACTAATGAGAGGCGCTTGAGTGCATATGTGTATATAATTAAAAATTTATTCTTGCAGTCTTCCAATTGCACTAATAAAATCTCCTGTTGGTATTTATGAATCATTGATGTAGAATCATGCATGTCATTGTTCAGAAAGCTAATGAAAAATTTAAGATGGCTGGGTTGGGTTTTGCAACTCATTAAAACATGACAATTATAGAAGATGGTTGAAAGTAAAAGCACTATCAATAAGTTTTATTTTTAGTTACCAAGTGGGTCATTCGAACAGTATTGTGAAGTAGCTAATGCAAGCTACAGGAATGCAGAAAAGTGAAGAACTAAGTAAGCTTGAAGGCTTGTCGATGATGCAGTAAAGCGTCAGTTTTCATGCAAGACCTACAAGGTAATGTTCTCATTTACCTTTCTGTGATGTCTTCACATGAAGGTCAAAGGACCTACCTGATGCTGGGTGCCAGTGCTCCAAGGCAATTAAAAACTTTAGAGCTGCCTAGGTTGAGTATTGCAAGAGTAGCAACTCTTGGCAGTGTATTCATACCCAATTGACATTCCAGAACCACCAGGGAGTTTCCGTTGTATTAAATGTAAGCGGGTAGAGTTTCCGCAATTCACCTGAAATCGGTAAAGCCAGCGTAAAAGATCGAGGAATTTCAAGTACAAGTTACATCCAGTGCAAATCGAGTTTCCATAATCTTTTTTGCAGGTTTAAAAAAACATTGCGTTGGAAGTCAGCCGTGCCCACAAAACTGACCACGCCCTCAGATCAAATGAAAGAGTATGAATTTCCCCCAATTGTGCTAATTTCCAGATCTTTGAGGAGGCGCTTCAAATTAACTGCTCTTGTTTAGATGCAATGGCACTAGTACCTTTTTAAAAATAAAAATTTAAATACTAAAAAATATTTAATTTACTGCAAAACTGACTAGTGTACACCAATTAAACGATTAAATGATTTTGTTTTTTTTTAAGTTATTTTCAGTTATTTAAAATTGGGTTACTCACAGCTGGTATCCTAGACACTCTTACTGAAAATGCTTATTTTTTGTGATAAATCTATTTTCAACTGTTTTAATAAAACTGCACCAGGTTACCACTCTTAAAAAGATCAAGGAAATTAAACAATTATGTTCCAAAACGCTGCCCGATTGCGCTAGTTCATGGAAGATTTTATGTTTGTGATTATCATAGAATCATGGAAACTTACAGCACAAAAGGAGGCCATTTGTACCTGTACCTGTGCTGGCTCTTTGAAAGAATAGTCGTGCCTAGTCTCAAATCCCTGCTTTTTGTCCATAACCCTGTAATCCTCATCCTCAAGTACCTGCCTGATTCCCTTTTAACATAATCTATGGAATCTGCTTCCGCCACCTTTTCAGAATTAGACCGTTCCAGATTCCGACAATTGAGTGAAAAAATTCTCCTCATCTCCCCTCTAGATCTTTTGTCAATGATTTTAAATCTGATCCACTCGCCAGAGGCAATTGTTTTTCTCTATCTACTCTATCAAAACCTCATCATTTTGAAAACCTCTATTAGGTCACCTCTTAACCTCTGTTCCAAGGATTATGAGGGGGCTTGACAAGGTGGATGCAGAGAGGATGTTTCCACTGATGAGGGAGACTAGAACTAGAGGGCATAATCTTAGAATAAGGGGCCGCCCATTTAAAACAGATGAGAAATTTCTTATCTGAGGGTTGTAAATCTGGAATTTGCTGCCTCAGAGAGCTGTGGAAGCTGGGTCATTGAATAAATTTAAGACAGAAATAGACAGTTTCTTAAATGATAAGGGGTTATGAGGAGTGGGCGGGGAAGTGGAGCTGAGTCCATGGTCAGATCAGCCATGATCTTATTGAATGGCGGAGCAGGCTCGAGGGGCCGTATGCCCTACTCCTGTTCCTATTTCTTATGTTCTTATGAGAACAGTCCTAACTTTTCTAACCTCTCATAATTGTTGTCCCTCATGCCTGGTAACATTCTAGTAAACCTCCTCTGTACCCTTTCTTAAGGCCTTTACATATTTCCTGAAGTGAGGTGCCAGAATTATGCACAATACACCAGCTGAGGACTAATCTGATTAATGAAGTTCTAGCATGATCTCTGCTTTTATATTCTATGCCTCTATTTATAAACCCAAGTAACCCATATGCTTTTTTAACCACCTTATCAACTTGTCCTGCCGCCTTTAAGGATTTGTTGATACGGACACCAAGGTCTCTGTGCCCAAATACAGTTTTCAAAATCGTGCCATTTATAATATTTCCCTATTAGTCCTCCCGAAGTGCATGACTTCACACTTCTCGGCATTAAACTCCCATCTGCCATTCTGCCCATTTCACCATCCTCTCGATGTAATCCTGAAGTCTACAACTTTCCTCATCACTACTACATTGCTAAGTTTCATATCATCTGCAAATTTTATAATGCTGCTCCCTACACCCGAGTCTAGGATGTTTACAAAAATTGAAGAGGCGTAAGCAATGTTCCCATCAAGTTGTGTGGCCACGTAGCATTCTCGAGGTCCCACACTGGTCGCTTGCTGTCTTCATAATGGAAAATAAAACGCACGTGCGTGCGTGCAAGTTTGAATGGCTGTACAGCCCTTTAAAGAGGCTGTGCACCCACATTTTTTTTTAGTGGGAACATTAGTCATAAGCCTCTTTCTGTTTTATTTTAACTTTTATTCCTTTGCAAATGAGTTTGAGAGGAAACTTGAACTATGACTTCACCTAGGAAAACAAACGCAATTTTAAGCATAATTTGGACCCGGATTGCCGATTGCTCTCAAACCAGAAACTCTGCCCTAAGAAATTTAGACGCTGTCATTTGCTTTGATGTTCCCTATTTAAATTTATCAAAATCTTGTAGCTGCAGGTGGAAATGTTTTGTAAAGTGTATTTTCTTAGTGTCTTTGCAACTACTCTGACACATCTTATGGCAGCTCGATTAAAAACTCACCGGTGAGCTAACTACCTTTCCCATCCTTAGAAGGATGGGGGTGTGGGAATGGGACAGGAACTAAAGACATTTGGGGCCCCCCCAAAATTTGCAGAATAACACTTTTTATTCATTCAGGAGATGTGGGTGTCACTGGCAAAGCCAGCATTTTTAGCCCATCCCTAATTGCCCTTGAGAAGGTGGTGGTGAGCTGTCTTCTTGAACCGCTGCAGTCTGTGTGGTGAAGGTACTCCCACAGTGTGGTTTTTGTCCCCTATGGGACACAACTGACATGATTTTTGCAGCGCGACAGCTGCAGCAAAAATGCAGGGAACAGCACCAGCCCTTATACATGGCCGCCTTCGACCTTACAAAGGCTTTTGGCACTGTCAACTGCGAGGGTCTATGGAGCGTCCTCCTCCGTTTTGGATGCCCCCAAAAGTTCATCACCATCCTCTGCCTGCTCCACGATGACATGCAGGCCGTGATCCTTACTAACGGATCCATTAGTCCCAATCCACATCCGGACCGGGGTCAAACAGGGCTGCGTCATCGCCCCAACCCTCTTCTCAACCTTCTTCGCTGCCATGCTCCACCTCACAGTCAACTAGCTCCCTGCTGGAGTGAAACTAACCTACAGAACCATGGGGAACCTGTTCAACCTTCGTCATCTCCAGGCCAGGTCCAAGACCACCCCAACCTCTGTCGTCGAGCTACAGTACGCGGACGACGCCTGCGTCTGCGCACATACAGAGGCTGAACTCCAGGACATAGCTGACATATTTACATAGGCCTTGCTCTAAACAACTGTAAGACAAAAGTCTATCACCACCCTGTCCTTGCTGCACAGCACTGCACCCCCCCCCCCCCCCGTCATCAAGATCCACAGCGTGGCCCTGGACAACGTGGACCATTTCCCATACCTCGGGAGCCTCTTATCCACAAGAGCAGACATTGACGATGAGATTCAACACCACCGCCAGTGCAGCCTTCAGCTGCCTGACGAAAAGAGTGTTTGAAGACCAGGCCCTCAAATCTTCCACCAAGCTCATGGTCTACAGGGCTGTAGTAATACCCACCCTCCTGTATGGCTCAGTAGACACCTCAAGTCGCTGGAGAAATACCGCCAACTATGTCTCCACAAGATCCTGCAAATCCCCTGGGAGGACAGATGCACCAACGTTAGCATCCTCGACCAGGCCAACATCTCCAGCATTGAAGCACTGACCACACTTGATCAACTCCGCTGGGCAGGCCACATTGTTCGCATGCCAGACACGAAACTCCCAAAGCAAGTGCTCTACTCTGAACTCCTTCACGGAAAACAAGCAGAGGAAACGTTACAAGGACACCCTCAAAGCTTCCCTGGTAAAGTGCAACATCCCCACTGACACCTGGGAGTCCCTGGCAAAAGACCGCCCTAAGTGGAGGAAGTGCATCCGGGAGGACACTGAGCACTTAGAGTCTCATTGCCGAGAGCATGCAGAAATCAAGCGTAGGCAGCAGAAAGAGTGTGCGGCAAACCTGTCCCATCCTTTTCCTCACAACTATCTGTCCCACCTGTGACGGGGACTGTAGTTCTCATATTGGACTGTTCAGCCACCTAAGGACTCATTTTTAGAGTGGAAGCAAGTCTTCCTCGATTCCGAGGGACTGCCTATGATGATGATGGAGGTACTCCCACAGTGCTGCTACGGAGGGAGTTCCAGGAAATTGACCCAGTGATGAAGGAACAGCAATATACTTCCAGGTCAGGATGGTGTGTAACTTGAAGGGGAATTTGCAGGCGATGGTGGTAGAAGTCGCGGGTTTGGGAGGTGCTGTGGAAGAAGCCTTGCCAAGTTGCTGTAGTGCATCTTGTAGTTGTTACACACTGCAGCCACGGTACGTCGGTGGAGGGAGTAAATGTTTAAGGTGGTGGATAGGATGCCAATCAAATAGGCTGCTTTGGCCTGGATTGGGTCGAGCTTCTTGAGTTGTTTCACTCATCTAGGCACGTGGAGAGTATTCCGTCACACACCTGACTTGTGCCTTGTAGATGGTGGGCAGCCTTTGGGGAGTCAGTGGTGAGACACTTGCTGCAGAACACCCAGCTTCTGACCTGCTCTTGTTGCCACAGTATTTATGTGGCTGGTCCAGTTAAGTTTCTGGTCAATGTTGACCCCCAGGATGTTGCTGGTGAGGGATTCAGTGATGGTAATGCCGTTGAATGTCAAGGGGTGGTGGTTAGACTCTAGCTTGTTGGAGATAGTCATTACCTGGGCCCAAGCGTGAACGTCGTCCAGGTCTTGCTGCATGCGGGCAATGCTCATTATCCAAGGAGTTGCGAATGACAAGTGCCAGAATGCGATTGTTGAGAACTTCCAGTCTTGACTGTTGACCCTGTCAGACTTGTATCCATGACAGGCAGCTATGCCATTAAGGTACATCTCGGGTTGTTGCCAATCGGGAGATTGGTAATTTCGGCAAAAGCTGCCTGCTGCAGGGGCCCTCCTCTGGAAACATGCTGGGAATGCCTTACTGGACTTCTTATAGTTTTATAACACATTGTGAGACACCGCCCACTCAATGTCCATATCCTGGAATTGTGTGACAACGGTTTTCAGTTCATGTGTGAAGAAATATTACACTTGGTCAAATAAAATAAAACTTCAACAAAATTTACAGCTTCAGGCCATGTTTGTCAAGTGCTGAATTCACTTCTATAAATTCAAATAAACACTTTGAGCTCGACTTTCCTCTTTAATCGCTATCGCCCCAAAATGGGTGATATTTCTGGCTTTAGCATTTTTTTTATTTTTCAGGATCGCCAGAATATCGTCCATTTTAAAAAGCGCTAGTTTCGCCTTTTTACTTTGTGCGATAGCCTTAGAGATGTGAAATGGGCAATAGCGATGTATTCAGTCGTGCAAGGCTGGCATCCATACCAATGGCCGTTTTGCACATGCGCGTTTTTTTTAGGGAAAGAACTTTTCCCGCAATTCAGGAGGTCAGGTGTCATCTGCGCATGCTCAGAACGCAAAGGGAGAGAGAGAGAGAGGATTTCTGAGGGCAGGGTGTTTATTGTGGAGCTTTGCATAATGAGATGGAGCACGAAGAGTCAGGAGAGAGTGTTGGGGAGGTTGGAGGGAGAAGGAGGACGAGACCACTCCCTGAAGAGGCGAACGAGGCCTTGGTCCACAAGGTGGAGACTCAGTGGGTCCAATTAACCCGGGGTGGGTGTGGGGAACCCCCCCCCCCACCCATATGGGCTGATATTGCTGACATCATCTCATTGGTGGTCCATGATATCAGAAAACCGCAAGCGATGGAACAGTTTTGTTGCATCTGCAAGAGTACGTATTAAAATATTAAATTTATAATTGTAATGATGCACTGACTCATTAATTAGAAAGTAAATCTGCTGGATTGTAATTAAGCTGGATAATCTTGGGTAACTTCCCTGTTAAGATTTGGAATGGGGTCGGAACCTGCGCCCTTTAACTCTAATCTTGCTGAGATACATCTTAATCGACAGTATTAATTATTATTTAAATGCTTGGGCACCATCTCCTTTTTGGTTAGGCTGGTGGATGATGAATAGCATGTGGAATGACTAATTGTGGATGACAATATGTGTTTGTTTCTGTAAGTACTTGGACAATTGGCTTATGCCATGCTCTTGTCACGTTTGCAGAGGAAGTTGTCTAAGAATCAAGAACATACTCTCTCCTGACTCATCATGCTCCATCTCCATCTAGTTATCCAAAGCTCCACAATAAACACCCTGCCCTCATTAATCCTCTCTCTCGCTCTCTCTCTTCCCCCCTTTGCGTTCTGAGCATGCGCAGAGACACCTGAGCTCCTGAATCGCGGGAAAAGTTATTTCACTAAAAAAAACATGCATGCGTAGAATGGCCATCGCTATAGACGCCAGCCTTGCACAACTGAGCAGAGGCAGACCGAGGAAGGCCTTCTCGCCGTGACTGATCTGGAGGAGCATGCCTCTGCTCTAGTAGGCACACACAATCGTTCTGCCACCCGTGGTGGTGCAGATCCCGCTCTTGCACCATGTGAATAATGTGTGAGCCAGTGGCAATTTAATGTTGTTTGATTTTAATATATGAATGATGTAATGTTATGGAAGCAGCTTCTGTAATCTTCTGTACTCTCATGTTAATTATATGTAATGTCTCTCGTTCACCTTTATTGCAGTACTGTTGCTCCTCGTACATATGCCTGCGCAGCGCAAGCATTCTCATGCCTCCCCTTCTCTTGTACAGTGCGGTCCTGATGGTGCTGCTAGGCTGCAGATCACCCTTAATTAGCTAGCATATCTCACTGATGACCTCCTTTCGGAAGCGTGGCCTTCTAACGCACGTGTTATCGGACAAGTCCAGGTATGATCGCTTATCCCTGTAAATGCGTTGAGTGTAACGTCTCCTCCTGCTCAGCAGTCTGCCACCTCTTTGGGCACGTAATGCTCTTCAATGAACTTTTTCCCATCGCTATTCTGCAGCATGTGAGTAGTCATCAATACTGGTTGAGAAATTAGAGGCCCCATCACTATAAATCACTATCTGTCTTCTTAAACTGTCCTCAACAAACACAATATAAACTGGAAATTAACCACAATGTGATTAAATGATCAGCAAGATTCAAAAACACCCTTAAAATCACTCAAATTACTTCAATGCCCCAACCGCTTCAAGCAGCCTTTTATTAAATGTCCTCCATACTGCCGTGTTAAGGTCAGGTGATTGCTCGCCCAAAAAGACGCTCAAGAAAAGCTGCAATCATTTGGGCGTCATATGGGCGAAATGCCGAAAGTAGTGCTCGCCGATAATCTAGCACTAGTTTCCATTATAAACAGTATTCTGGGCCTTGCACAAGTGATGACATCATATATATATATATTTTTAAATAGGCCGGGTGATGCAGCTCTTTCCTGTATGCCGAAAGTTGCGCCGGCGATAAATGGGTGATCATCGGGCGCTAGTTTCCATTTATCATCAAATATGGGCAATGACCTGAATCTCAGCGCTTATATGGACGATTATGTGCCGAAAGTCTATCCCTATGAACCTTCAAATGGGGGCATGAAACGTAAAATATTTTTTGTTCTAACTCTTTCAAGACTATCCTTTTCTCATCCTTATTTTATGCTGTGATTGGAAAAGGGCTGGTCAAAAAAACTGAGGTTTGAACATTTTTCAATGTCATTTTTACTTCATTGTATCCATTATATTATCCATCATTCAGAATACAACTCATGATTCATCTTAACATTATTTTTAAGCTGCTATTTTATTTATGATTTAATCTTTCTAAAGAACTTCCTCATTAGTGATTAAGTGGCAGAGATTGTTAATCATTTATATCATTCAATATAACAAATCAGTTTTTTAGACTGCATGATCAAAATCAGCTTGGCTACTTTGTTTAGAACAGAACGGCATTTGCTAATGAATTCACACTTTTTAAGGTTCTTTTAAATACCTTTTTTTAAATGCAAATTGCCATGAACACCTTTGAAAACCAGCTTGATATATTAATTGATAGTGATATAATTAAGAGTGCTTATACTAAAAAGTATTGCATTTCCATAAAAGGAACTATTAATGCTGTCTTTACCCTGGTTGAATTCAAAGAATAAGGTTTATTTAAAACTTAATTTCTTTCCTGTGATTCAATAAACGGTTTCACGGCTTCTGTGCCTCATTTACAGACTGTGAAGAGGGAGACTTTAACACTTTCAGGGAAATGTTTGCCTTGATTGATATCATTTGAGAATTAATACTTAAAGATTTTTTTTTAAGGAAGTAAAACATTTTGTCAATTAATGGATCACAAGATGCTTACGGATGAGGAAGGTCAAATGGCCCATCTTAGCTTATCCATCCAGTACAACCCTACACTCCCCCGCCCCTTCCCATTGCTACATCTAATTGTTTCTTTAAATGATTTCAGCTTTTCTCTGCCTGGAAGGTCATTCCAAGTGTTGATCACTGTGTGAAGAACACCTCCTAATCTTAGTCCGAAAGTTAATTTTTATCAGTTTGAACGTGTGTTCCCTTGTTCTACTCCCACAATATAATTTAATGTTCAATATTCCACAAGAATCTTGTATACCTTTTTATAAGATAATTTCTCTTAAGATGCCTTCCTTCTAGGCTGATAAGCCCAATTATCTCCAGTCTTTCCTCATAACTCAGACCCCTGAAACTAAGGATCAATCTCTTGCCTGCAGTGCTTGAATGTCTCCCTTATGTCCCAGCAACCAGAACTGGACACAGCTGTTGATGTGTTCTGACCAGAGCACTGTACAGTTTGATCGTAACTTCCTCTGACTTATCTACTGTTCTGTCTATGTAGTTCACCATCTTAGTTGATTGTTCCTCTATATTGGCTTGACTTGTTGAGCATTGAGTCTGTAAGGGGTTTTCACAGGGTTGTTGTTGTGCCTTGGGTGTCTCTCTCTGGGCTTCTGCCCTCACAGCTTATGCCTGGCCTGTGAGGTACCTTGAGTGCTGCAAGAGCACCCCTGGAGAGACTGTGTCCACAGCTTATGAAGGGGGTTTTGAGACTTGTGCGTCCCCACAGCTTATGCCTAGCCTGTGAGGCACCTGTGAGTGTCAAACACTCCTAACCCCTTCTTCCCTAGCCTGTGACACACAGTTGAGCGTTTTCGAGGCGCTCCTAGCTTCCCTTACACGGTTCTGACATAAGACTCACGATCAGGAGATGTAATACAATAGAACTGAGACAAGGTGATTCCAAGAGGAACTTTAGGCTTCCAATTTATTTGACAAGGTGTAACTCAACAAACAGCAATACACCAACAAAACAATCCCCCTAAATCCCACTAAAACGGACCCAACGAAAATCTTTACACCAGTTTAGCAGTACAATGCCCAACCTCCCACCTTTCCTGGCCTAACTGAGTTGGGAGTTCTGGGGACCGGAGGTTTTACTCACTACTGTGCCTTCCGCAGTCTGGTGGTTTGTTTCTTCTATCTTCGGTGTCTTCGGACACTGGTTTTCCTTCAGTGTCGAGAGGCTTGTGGCTGTGGTTGTTGAATCACGAGGGCAGGGAAAATCATCACTTCTTTTTTCACTAAGTCAGAAACCCCTTTTTTATAGCCAGATTATCCAGTCCGCCTCTCCTGCTGAAGTCGATTCTTCTCATTGGTGGACTTTTGATTTTGAAAAATGCAGCAGTTTGAGGTTTTTAGGTTTTTTTTCCCACTGATCTTAACCTACTCAAGGTTTGAGTGGGTGTTGATTGCATTGGCCTCCTGTAACCATTGTGCTAGTCTGGCCTGAGCCAGATATTTCTATGCCTGATGAAAAAGGTGTTGGAATATGTATGTGGCATTGTTTAAATGCTAATGTTTTCAAGGGGCAAGTTTCGAGGGTATACAGTTCCCAGACAATTTGATTAGTTCCAATGTCCAAACTGGCCCTTTTGATATTGACTCCACCCCTTTTCTTGCAGACCTTTTTAAAAAATCCCAAATTCGATTAAAGTTCGTAGTTTCTTCCATGTGCACTTTAGGATTTCAAACTTTCTGGTAGATAGTTCCAAATTAAATTTCCTTTCCTATGAGTCCAAACACTGGGGCCGGGGGGGGGTCTCCATGAATGCACCCCCTTTTAACCCCTGCAGGCCTTGTCTGCTCTTTTAAAATTCATTTGTGTCCCAAAGTTTTCCTTCCATCGGTTTCAATTCACAGCCCAGACTGATCCCACAGCCCTTTTCCTTCTGGGTAAAATGAGGGGGTTTTCGTCCTCCCCTACAAGTCCACGAGGTCTCTTTCAACGTTATCCTTAGCTGTTTGAACACCATTCACAAAGTATGTATCTTTCTCATTTTTCCTTCACATTTACAATACCTGGATTAAATTTTAACCATCAAGGTAATAAAACTGTTCTGTGCTAGTAAGCTTTTATAGAAATTTTTTTCCTTTTACCTTATAATAACTTCTCACGTTATTGTATACACATTATTTTCTTTGGCTGGCATTATTTGCTTGAATTTGGTAGAGATATGTTTGGTGTAGTGGGTTAGACACTATCCGTTCATCTCTGGGATCAAATCCAGCCCAGATTGATGGGATAAGTACACTTCTATTCATTCTGGTTGTAAGAGGCTCATGTGAAATGGGCTGGGGGCAATTTATGCCCAGCTCCCAATGGACATCGGCCCAAAGATGGGAGGAAAAGCAATGTGTGAGGAGGACACACAATTCTGAAAAAGGACATAGACAGGCTAAGTGAGTGGGCAAAAATTTGACAGATGGAGTATAATGTTGGAAAGTGTGAGGTCATGCACTTTGGCAGAAAAAAATCAAAGCAAGTTATTATTTAAATGAAGAAAGATTGCAAAGTGCTGCAGTACAGCAGGACCTGGGGGTACTTGTGCATGAAACACAAAAGGGGATAGTATGCAGGTACAGCAAGTGATCAAGAAGGCCATTGGTATCTTGGCCTTTATTGCGAAGGGGATGGAATATAAAAGCAGGGCAGTCTTGCTACAGCTATACAAGTTATTGGTGAGGCCACACCTGGAATACTGCATGCAGTTTTGGTTTCCATATTTACGAAAGGATATACTTGCTTTGGAGGCAGTTCAGAGAAGGTTCACTAGGTTGATTCTGGGGATGAGGGGGTTGACTTATGAGGAAAGGTTGAGGAGGTTGGGACTGTAATATTGGAATTCAGAAGACTGAGCGGTGATCTTATCAAAACGTATAAGATTATGAGGAGGCTTGACAAGGTGGATGCAGAGAGGATGTTTTCACTGATGGGGGAGACTAGAACTAGAGGGCATGATCTTAGAATAAGGGGCAGCCCATTTAAAACTGAGATGAGGAGAAATTTCTTCTCTGAGGGTTGTAAATCTGTGGAATTCGCTGCCTCAGAGAGCTGTTGAAGCTGGGTCATTGAGTAGATTTAAGACAGATAGACAGTTTCTTAAACGATAAGGGTTTATGGGAAGTGGAGCTGAGTCCATGATCAGATCAGCCATGATCTTACTGAATGGCGGAGCAGGCTCGAGGGGCCGTATGGTCTACTCTTGTTCCTATTTCTTATGTTCTTAAGTTACAAACTGTTCCGAATTTAGCATCATCATCATAGGCTGTCCCTCAGAATCGAGGAAGACTTACTTCCACTCCCAAAGTGAGTTCTTTGGTGGCTGAACAGTCCAATACAAGAGCCACAGACTCTGTTACAAGTGGGACAGACATTTGTTGAGGGAAGGGATGGGTGGGGCTGGTTTGCCGCGCGCTCCTTCCGCTGTCTGCGCTTGACCTTTTCACACGCTTTGCGTTGAGACTCGAAGAGCTCAACGCCCTCCCGGATGCACTTTCTCCACCTCGGGTGGTCTTCGGCCAGGGTCTCCCAGGTATCAGTGGTGATGTTGCACTTTACCAGGGAGGCTTTGAGGGTGTCCTTGTAACACTTGCGCTGCCCACCTTTGACTCGTTTACCATGAAGGAGCTCCGCATAAAGCATTTGCTTAGGGAGTCTCGTATCTGGCATGCAAACTATGTGGCCTGCCCAGCGAAGCTGATCAAGTGTGGTCAGTGCTTCGATACTGGGGATGTTAGCCTGGTCGAGGACACTGATGTTGATGCACCTGTCCATGCGCCTGTCCTCCTAGGGGATTTGCAGGATCTTGCGGAGACATCATTGGTGATATATCTCCAGCGACTTGAGGTGCCTTCTATACATCGTCCATGCCTCAGATCCATATAGGAGGGCAGGTATTACTACAGCCCTGTAGACCATGAGCTTGGTGATAGATTTGAGGGCCTGGTCTTCAAACACTCTTTTCCTCAGATGGCCGAAGGCTGCACTGGCACACTGGAGGCGATGTTGAATCTCCTCATCAATGTCTGCCTTTGTTGATAAGAGGTTCCTGAGATATAGGAAATGGTCCACGTTGTCGAGGGCCGCGCCGTGAATCTTGATGATTGGAGGGCAGTGCTGTGCAGCGGTGACAGGCTGGTGGAGGACCTTTGTCTTACGGATGTTAAGCGAAAGCCCATGCTTTCATATGCCTCAGTGAATACATTGACTATATCCTGGAGTTCAGCCTCTGAATGTGCACAGATGCAGGCATCGTCCACATAATGCAGCTCAACAACAGAGGTTTGGCTGATCTTGGACCTGGCCTGGAGGCGGCATAGGTTAAACAGCTTCCCACTGGTTCAGTAGTTTAGATCCACTCCAGTGGGGAGCTTGTTGATAATGCAGAGAGGCCATTTTAGTTTCGTAAAGTATCAGTGGTGTAATCGGGGCGTGCTTTTACTGAGATTGGGTCTGAGGCACATTGTTGGGGCAGAGTCGAGGATTCCTTACTTCGCTTCTAAGCATGGTATACTTGACCTATACTGTGGAATACAGTCTGGAATATTGCCATCTTTTTGAAAAAATAAGAAGCTTTGTTAGTTTGAGTCCCGTGCCTTTTAAGTATTCATATATAGCATGTCAGGTATGGCATGAACTAAAGACGATGCAAAGCTTCCCTTACATTAAACATGACAGTGTATTTTAATACAAACATATTGCTGAGCTAGTATTTGATATTTTCTTTTCCAAAACAATTTTTATGATATGCCTGAAAAACATTCTTGCCAATTAGAATAACATTTCCAGGTAGTTTTTCAGTCTGGGCACGATTCAAACATTTATTCTACAGGAGAAAACAACACACTGCACTCTGTCTAACTATACTCACATACATTAATATAGATCTCTGAATCCTCTCCTATGTTTCTGTCCTTCAGCTTGATATAGTTCTGATACCTTCCAACTACCTTCTCCTGACCTTGCTGTTGCTGCCTTGGAAGCTGCCACTCATGTGGTTGTTATCCCCACTGTTACAGTCTCATGGGGTCAGCAGTAGATTTCCAATGGTTGAAAGAGGTGAAGTGCCATGATTCTAGCATTTAAAAGAAAGCCAGGCTGAGAAACCGATACATTGGATACTGTGGATGTGAAACCAATATTAGAAGAATACTTTTCAGTGCTGCTGCAGTTTTTTGTTGCATCATTTTTTGGAGGTCTATGAAAGGTTAAAAAAAAGTAAAAGTGCTGTGTCAAAAGCAAAATATTGCGGATGCTGCAATCTGAAATCAAAACAGAAAATGCTGGAAATATCAGCCGGTCAGACAGCATCTGTGGAAAGAAACAGAGTTAATGTTTCAGGTCGATGACCCTTCATCAGAACTGGCAACAGTTTGAAATGTAACAGATTGTTAAGGAAGTGCTGGTGCACTGAAAGGTGAGGTGGGGGGGGAGCGGGGAAAGAACAAAAGGGAAGGTCTGTGAGAGGGTGGAAGGCAGATGAGATTTGAGAGACAAAAGGGATGATGGGCCAAATTGAGATGGTAATAGTACAAGTTAGGAAACAAAAGATGAATCTCGATAGGGTGTGAATGGCAGAGAAATTACCAGCTGCCATGGGAAATGGAGAGAAACAAAGTAAAAATAAATATATAAAAAAGGGGGAATCGTTTTTGTAAAAAAAACAAGGGAGGAAAGGGAACAAACTATGGGCAGAAGTTACGGTCTGAAATTGTTGAACTCGATGTTGAGTCCGGAAGGCTGTAAAGTGCCTAAATGGAAGATGAGGTGCTGTTCCTTGAGTTTGCATTGAGCTTCATTGGAACAGTGTAAGGGGCCGAGGACGGAGAGGTCAGAGTGGGAGTGGAGCGGACGATTAAAGTGGCAGGCGACACTCAACGCAAGCTGGAGGAGCAGCACCTCATCTTTCGACCTTCCCTTTTGTTCTTTGCACCCCTCCCACTTTCAGGGTCCCAGCACTTCCTTAAAAATCTATTATACTTCAAACTAATGCCAGTTCTGATGAAGGGTCATCAACCTGAAACATTAACTCTGTTGCTCTCTACAGATGCTGAGATTTTCAGCATTTTCTGTTTTTATATGAGTGCTGTGTGTTAGTTCAGGGACTACTTGCATTTATCAAAGAATGAGGGAGCACTTTTTATACATAAGAACATAATAATTAGGAACAGGAGGAGGCCATCTAGCCCCTCGAGCCTGCTCCGCCATTCAACAAGATCATGGCTGATCTGGCCGTGGACTCAGCTCCACTTACCCGCCCGCTCCCCATAACCTTTAATTCCCTTATTGGTTAAAAATCTATCTATCTGTGACTTGAATACATTCAATGAGCTAGCCTCAACTGCTCCTTGGGCAGAGAATTCCACAGATTCACAACCCTCTGGGAGAAGAAATTCCTTCTCAACTCGGTTTTAAATTGGCTCCCCCGTATTTTGAGGCTGCGCCCCCTAGTTCTAGTCTCCCCGACCAGTGGAAACAACCTCTCTGCCTCTATCTTGTCTATCCCTTTCATTATTTTAAATGTTTCTATAAGATCACCCCTCATCCTTCTGAACTCCAATGAGTAAAGACCCAGTCTACTCGATCTATCATCATAAGGTAACCCCCTCATCTCTGGTATCAGCCGAGTGAATCGTCTCTGTACCCCCTCCAAAGCTAGAATATCCTTCCTTAAGTAAGGTGACCAAAACTGCACGCAGTACTCCAGGTGCTGCCTCACCAATACCCTGTACAGTTGCAGCAGGACCTCCCTGCTTTTGTACTCCACCCCTCTCGCAATGAAGGCCAACATTCCATTCGCCTTCCTGATTACCTGCTGCACCTGCAAACTAACTTTTTGGGATTCATGCACAAGGACCCCCAGGTCCCTCTGCACCGCAGCATGTTGTAATTTCTCTCTGTTCAAATAATATTCTCTTTTACTGTTTTTTTTCCAAGGTGGATGACCTCACATTTTCCGACATTGTATTCCATCTGCCAAATCTTAGCCCATTCGCTTAACCTATCTAAATCTCTTTGCAGCCTCTCTCTGTCCTCTACACAACCCGTTTTCCCACTAATCTCTGTGCCATCTGCAAATTTTGTTACACTACACTCTGTCCCCTCTTCCAGGTCATCTAGATATATTGTAAATAGTTGTGGTCCCAGCACCAATCCCTGTGGCACACCACTAACCACTGATTTCCAACCCGAAAAGGACCCATTTATCCTAACTCTCTACTTTCTGTTAGCCAGCCAATTCTCGATCCATGCTAATACATTTCCTCTGACTCCGTGTACCTTTATCTTCTGCAGTAACCTTTTGTGTGGCACCTTATCGAATGCCTTTTGAAAATCTAAATACACCACATCCATCGGTACACCTCTATCCACCATGCTCGTTATGTCCTCAAAGAATTCCAGTAAATTAGTTAAACATGATTTCCCCTTCATGAATCCATATTGCGTCTGCTTGATTGCACTATTCCTATCTAGATGTCCCGCTATTTCTTCCTTAATGATAGCTTCAAGCATTTTCCCCACTACAGATGTCAAACTAACGGGCCTATAGTTACCTGCCTTTTGTCTGCCCCCTTTTTTAAATAGAGGCGTTACATTAGCTGCTTTCCAATCCGCTGGTACCTCCCCAGAGTCCAGAGAATTTTGGTAGATTATAACGAATGCATCTGCTACAACTTCCGCCATCTCTTTTAATACCCTGAGATGCATGTCATCCGGACCAGGGGACTTGTCTACCTTGGGTCCCATTAGCCTGTCCAGCACTACCCCACTAGTGATAGTGATCATCTCAAGGTCCTCCCTTCCCACATTCCTGTGACCAGCAATTTTTGGCATGGTTTTTGTGTTTTCCACTGTGAAGACCGAAGCAAAATAATTGTTTAAGGTCTCAGCCATTTCCACATTTGCCATCATTAAATCCCCCTTCTCATCTTCTAAGGGACCAACATTTACTTTAGTCACTCTCTTCCGTTTTATATATCGATAAAAGCTTTTACTATCTGTTTTTATGTTTTGCGCAAGTTTACTTTCGTAATCTATCTTTTTTTTTATTGCTTTCTTAGTCATTCTTTGCTGTCGTTTAAAATTTCCCAATCTTCTAGTTTCCCACTAACCTTGGCCACCTTATACGCATTGGTTTTTAATTTGATACTCTCCTTTATTTCCTTGGTTATCCACGGTTGGTTATCCCTTCTCTTACCACCCTTCTTTTTCATTGGAATATATTTTTGTTGAGCACTATGAAAGAGCTCCTTAAAAGTCCTCCACTATTCCTCAATTGTGCCACCGTTTAGTCTGTGTTCTCAGTCTACTTTAGCCAACTCTGCCCTCATCCCACTGTAGTCCCCTTTGTTTAAGCATAGTACGCTCGTTTGAGACACTACTTCCTCACCCTCAATCTGTATTACAAATTCAACCATACTGTGATCAGTCATTCCGAGAGGATCTTTTACTGGGAGATCGTTTATTATTCCTGTCTCATTACACAGGACCAGATCTAAGATAGCTTGCTCCCTTGTAGGTTCTGTAACATACTGTTCTAAGAAACAATCCCGTATGCATTCTATGAATTCCTCCTCAAGGCTACCCCGTGCGATTTGATTTGACCAACCGATATGCAAGTTAAAATCCCCCATGATTACTGCTGTTACCTTTTTCACATGCCTCCATTATTCCCTTGATTATTGTCCGCCCCACCATGAAGTTATTGTTCGGGGGCCTATAAACTACGCCCACCAGTGACTTTTTCCCCTTACTATCTCTAATCTCCACCCACAATGATTCAACATTTTGTTCCTTAGAGCCAATATCGTCTCTCACAACTGCCCTGATATCATCCTTTATTAACAGAGCTACCCCACCTCCTTTCCCTTCTTGTCTATCTTTCCGAATTGTCAGATACCCCTGTATGTTTAATTCCCAGTCTTGGCCACCCTGCAACCACGTTTCTGTAATGGCCACCAAATCATACCCATTTGTAATGATTTGTGCCATCAACTCATTTACTTTATTTCGAATGCTGCGTGCATTTAGGTAGAGTGTTTTAATACTAGTTTTTAAACCATGATTTTTAGTTTTGACCATTCCTGCAGCCCCTTTATATTCATACATATTGTCCCTTCCTATCACCTTGCGGTTTACACTTACCCCAGTGCTACTCTGCTCTGTTGCCTCCTGCCTTTTGCATTCTTTCTTGGGGTCCTGTTCATCTGAGCTCTCACCCACTCTAACTAACTCAAAGCCCTCTCCTGGGTTCCGAATACTCCTCGCATTGAGGCACTGAGCTTTCAGGCTTGCCTTTTTATTACACTTTGACCCTTTAGAATTTTGCTGTACAGTGGCCATTTTTGTTTTATGCCTTGGGTTTCTCTGCCCTCCACTTTTACTCATCTCCTTTCTGTCTTTTGCTTTTGTTCCATTTTGTTTCCCTCTGTCTTCCTGCATTGGTTCCCATCCCCCTGCCATATTAGTTTAACTCCTCCCCAACAGCACCAGCAAACACTCCCCCTAGGACATTGGTTCCGGTCCTGCCGAGGTGCAGACCATCCGGTTTGTACTGGTCCCACCTCCCCCAGAACCGGTTTCAATGCCCCAGGAATTTGAATCCCTCCCTGCTGCACCACTGCTCAAGCCACGTATTCATCTGAGCTATCCTGCGATTCCTACTCTGACTAGCACGTGGCACTGGTAGCAATCCCGAGATTACTACTTTTGAGGTCCTACTTTTTAATTTAGCTCCTAGCTCCTTAAATTCGTCTCGTAGGACCTCATTCCTTTTTTTACCCATATCGTTGGTACCAATGTGCACTACGACAACTGGCTGTTCACCCTCCCTTTTCAGAATGTCCTGCACCCGCTCCGAGACATCCTTGACCCTTGCACCAGGGAGCCAACATACCATCCTGGAGTATCGGTTGCGGCCACAGAAACGCCTATCTATTCCCCTTACAATTGAATCCCCTATCACTATTGCTCTCCCACTCTTTTTCCTGCCCTCCTGTGCAGCAGAGCCAGCCACGGTGCCATGAACTTGGCTGCTGCTGCCCTCCCCTGATGTGTCATCCCCCTCAACAGTACTCAAAGCAGTGTATCTGTTTTGCAGGGTGATGACCGCAGGGGACCCCTGCACTACCTTCCTTGCACTGCTCTTCCTGCTGGTTTTCCATTCCCTATCTGGCTGTGGACCCTTCACCTGCGGTAAGACCAACTCGCTACATGTGCTACTCACGTCATTCTCAGCATCGTGGATGCTCCAGAGTGAATCCACCCTCAGCTCCAATTCCGCAACGCGGTCTCTCAGGAGCTGGAGGCGGATACACTTCCCGCACACGTCGTCGTCAGAGACACCGGAAGTGTCCCTGAGTTCCCACATGGTACAGGAGGTGCATATCATGTGACCGAGCTCTCCTGCCATTAGATACACTTAATTTGGCGACAACACTATTAACAGGTTAATTACTGATATAAAAAATAAAAAGAAAAGCTACTCGCCAATCACTTACCCCTTTGGCTGTGACATCACCTTTTCATTTCTTTCTACTTTTTTGCTTTTTCTCCCGGCTGGAGCTGCACAAGCCACGCCTTTATAGGCCTCTCCACGCACCCCGGACTCACGCTGCTCGAACTCTATATACATTGGATGTCACATGCCAGTGTATTTATCGAGTATATACACAAGGGAGTTTCTGTCATACTAAAATACATAGTCCTAAACTATTAAAGAACCTTTTCAGTGCTATATCTTCAAATGTTCTGCCACTTGCATTATACCCATTCAAAAGTCATCCCATCTCCATTCAGGCTGGGCATATTGATACCCCCACTCACATGATGCACACAGCCAAGCCGAGAACAAAAAAATACACCTTCTAGCAAACTTACAGAACATCATGAAGTAGTTACAACTATTTCACATCCTTTGGCTATTCAAAACTAGTTTCATGCCTGAGCATTCTGATGCACATACCCACACTATTACTGCCACCTCTTGGCAAAAATTGTTAACACCATGTGCATCAATAGGAATCTGACCCATACTTACCAACCACTATCTGCTATCTAATTTAAATGCATTACCAATCCACCATGTCCATTTAATACTAATAAGATAAATTTCAGTATGCTGGTGGTGTTGGGACATTTACAAATATTAACAGACAGCAACCACCAACAATACTGACATACACCAAGGATACCAAAGGGCCAATACACCAATCCCGCACTTCCAGTGGGGAGCCACCATCGAAGGAAGTGCTGGTTGGATATGGGGCTACAACACTGATCACAACTCTCTGTCTCGTGCACCCCTCAAATGTGACTCTCTGCTAGGAGCACAGAATCACTGAATTTACCTTCCGATCCTAACTTCTGAAAGATAGCGACTCTGAGGAAAACAGTACTGACAGTACGGAATACATGTTTCATTGCTGTACAGCAAGAATGTGTTAGTAAGTGAATAAACACTGAACATTCAGGAATCTGAAGACAGATAAAAAACTGATGAACTTGAGTGTCCTGAAAATTATCATGTGATCCCTTGGCAGCTCATTACAACAGTGACTTCACTCCAAAAGGACTTCATTGGCTGTAATGCGCTTTGAGACGTCCGCTGGCCATGAAAGGCACTATATAAATCCAAGTCTTTTCTTAACCAGGGAAGCTAATTTGAAAACCTACTCAACACACCTTGGGCATCTACAATGCGACGTGGCAGAGCAAACAGTTACACTCCTCTAAATAGAATCTTCATCCTAGCAGTGTTTTTACAAATGCTTCAGTTGTAAATAAGTTTCCTTAATCTTCACTTGCTTTGTTTTGTTGCATTAGACCGACTATCCATTGCCCCCTGGTGGAGAGCCATGATTTCAGCCCTTGTCACATAAACCCTCTGCATTTCTATTAATGCTTCTTATAATTTAGAAATGTTCAGAAGCACAGATTTCTTGAACCAAATATATGAAGTGACGATATTTTGGTACAAAATTAGAGACTGTTCCTGCTCCTGGTGCTGATCCAGTGGTTGGAAAGTGCACTTGTGTTGGCCCAGTTGTGATGTCACAATGTGATACCTTACTGAAACTGAGACCGTAGACTCGCACTTGAAGAATGGGCACTTAGATAACGGACCTGAAGGCTAACAGTATGCCTTCAGGTGAGGTGGGGAGAAAATTGAGCAGAAAGAATTGAAACTAAACCTTCCATAAATAACAACAATGACAATTTGCATTTATAACGCACCTTTAACATAGTAAAACGTCCCAAGGTACTTCACAGGAGCATTATCAAACAAAATTTAACACTGAGCCAGGTTGATCAAAGAGGAAGGTTTTAAGAAGTATCTTAAAGGAGGAGCGAGAGGTGGAGAGGTTTAAGGAGGGAATTCCATAGCCTAGAGTCCAGGCAGGCAAAGGCACAGCCGCTAATGGTGCAGCGATTAAAACTGGGGAAGTGCAAAAGGGTCAGAATTGAAGGAGCACAGAAATCTTGTAAGGTTGTAGTGCTGGAGGAGGTTACAGAAATAGGCAGGGGCGAGGCCTAGAAAGGATTTGAAAACGATGAGAATTTTAAAATCGAGCCATTGAAGGACCAAGGGTCAATGGAGGTCAACGAGCAGAGGGGTGATGGATGAACAAGACTTGGTGCAAGTTAGGATATGGGCAGCAGAGTTTTGGTGAGTTCAAGTTTACAAGGGTGGAAGATGGGAGGCCAGCTGGAGAGCATTGGAATAGTCAAGTCTAGAGGTCACAATGGCAAGAATGAGGGAGTCAGCAGCAGATGAGCTGAGGTAGGGGCGGGACCGGGCGAATTTACAGAGGCAAGAGTTAGCAGATATATGGTCGGAAGCTCATCTCAGGGTCAAATAGGACGGCAAGGTTGTGAATGGTTTGGTTCATCCTGAGAGAGTGACCAGGGAGAGGGATGGATTTGATGGCTAGGGAACAGAGTTTGTAGCGGGGACCAAAGAAAATGGCTTTGATCTTCCAATATTTAGTTGGAGGAAATGTCTGCGCGTCCAGTACTAGATGTTGGACAAGCAGCGTGACACATCAAAGAAAGTGGCGTGGTCGAGAACAGTGGTGGTGACGTCGAGCTGGGTGTCGTCAGTCTACATATGGAACCTGAAATGTTTTCGTATGATGTCACCAAGGTGCAGCATGTAGATGAGGAAAGTAGGAGGGGGAAAAGGATAGATCCTTGGGGGACACCAGAGATAACAGTCGGAGAGCGGAAAGAGAAGCCATTGCAGGTGATTCTCTGGATACGACTGGATAGATAAGAATGGAACCAGGCAAGGGTGAAAAGCACTACATAAATGCAAGTTCTTTCTTTACTCTGTGGATTGGAGCTAGTGCACGTGTTAAACATGCATTAAGGTGCAATAATTTTGTGTGTCGTCAGTAGTAAATGGAGTGTTCATGGTTACACCTCACTTGAAATTGCTATTGTGTATAAACAGCTATTGCTACATTAAACAACAGACTTGCCATTAATGTTTTTTTTTTGCTTAGAAGCTTGTTAAGCAGCAAGTAACAAGGTGGGAAAATTTACATGAACATCATGTTATTAATACCCAATACAAGTTGCCAATCAATCTATGAAGGAAGGAAGCCCGCAGTAAGATGTAGAACAGGACATACCATATATAGTTAGCGGATAATGAATCATTTCTGAGCATACAGTATCCTGGGTGCAGCAGCAAGTCCCACTTTGTTAGGACCAGTTGGTGAAGGAGAATCACGATAGGAGGGTCAGGGAGGTCTGAAGTAGACACTGGTTAGTGTGTCTACTACAGGTGACTGAGCTACCCCAACCCCAGATTGGAAAACTGTAAATGTAATGCCCCTATTTAAAAAAGGAGGCAGACAAAAAGCAGGAAACTATAGACCAGTTAGCCAAACATCTGTGGTTGGGAAAATGTTGGAGTCCATTATTAAAGAAGCAGTAGCAGGACATTTGGAAAAGCAAAATTTGGTCAGGCAGAGTCAGCATGGATTTACGAAAAGGAAGTCATGTTTGACAAATTTGCTGGAATTCTATGAGGTTATAATGAACAGGGTGGATAAAGGGGAACCAGTGGATGTGGTGTATTTGGACTTTCAGAAGGCATTTGACAAGGTACCACATAAAAGGCACAAGATAAAAGTTCACGGGGTTGGAGGTAATATATTAGCATGGATAGAGGATTGACTAATTAACAGAAAAGTCAGGATAAATGGTTCATTCTCTGGTTGGCAACCAGTGACTAGTGGGTTGCCGCAGGGATCAGTGCTGGGAACCCAACTATTTACAATCTATATTAACGACTTGGAAGAAGGGACTGAGTGTAACATAGCCAAATTTGCTGATGATACAAAGATGGGAGGAAAAGCAATGTGTGAGGAGGACACAAAAAATCTGCAAAAGGACATAGCCAGGCTAAGTGAGTGAGAAAAAATTTGGTAGATGGAGTATAATGCTGGAAAGTGTGAGGTCATGCACTCTGGCAGAAAAAAATTAAAGAGCAAGTTATTATTTAAATGGAGAAAGATTGCAAAATGCCGCAGTACAGCGGGTCCTGGGGGTACTTGGCATGAAATACAAAAGGATAGTATACAGGTACAGCAAGTGATCAGGAAGGCCAATGGAATTGCAAAGGGGATGGAGTATAAAAGCAGGGAAGTTTTGCTATAGCCATACAGCGTGTTGGTGTACTGGAATACTACGTGCAGTTTTGGTTTCCATATTTACGAAAGGATGTACTTGCTTTGGAGGCAGTTCAGAGAAGGTTCACTAGGTTGATTCCGGAGATAAGGGGGTTGACTTATGAGGAAAGGTTGAGTAGGTTGGGCCTCTACTTATTGGAATACAGAAGAATGAGAGGTGATCTTATTGAAACGTATAAGATTATGAGGGGGCTTGACAAGGTGGATGCAGAGAGGATGTTTCCAGTGAAGGGGGAGACTAGAACTAGAGGGCATGATCTTAGAATAAGGGGTCGCCCATTTAAAACTGAGATGAGGAGTAATTTCTTCTCTGAGGGTTGTAAATCTGTGAAATTCGCTGCCTCAAAGAGCTGTGGAAGCTGGGACATTGAATAAATTTAAGACAGAAATAGACAGTTTCTTAAACAATAAGGAGTTATGGGGAACGGGCGGGGAAGTGGAGCTGAGTCCATGATCAGATCAGCCATGATCTTATTGAATGGCGGAGCAGGTTTGAGGGGCCGTATGGCCTACTCTTGCTACTATTTCTTATGTTCTTATGTTCTTAATGCTATGTGGTCTCAAGCAAAGGATTAGTAGAAGAGAGTGTCCACAAAACACGTACCTTAAGGGTTCCCAACTACTGAGGATGAGAATAAGTTAGATGGTTGGCTTCTTCGAGATATGAATTAGCTGCTCATAACTGGTCTCATTATACTACCTCTCAGGAAGCATCGGACAATGAGACAGACTTGAGAAAGAGAAACATCATACTACAGACACTTGGGGCTAGACTTTCCCTAAAGCTCCTCAGCGCCTGATTGCTGCCCAAAAAAACTGCTAACCTTCTGCAACTAACGCTGGCGAAAATGTCCATAATTAAGGTAAAAAATATCGCCCGGCGAGAAAATGGATCTTGCACCGATATTCTCGCCGGTTTCTCGGCGGGTAAAGGCGAAACTAGGTGAAACGGTCGTTTCTTAAAATTTTTTTAAAAATTTACTCCAAGGCTGCGGTTGGGCCTAGGGAGGGGGGAAAACTTAAAAAAAGAATTTCACTTAAAAATTTTTTTTTAAACATTCCCAAGATAGTTTTACAGCTAATCGCCATTTTACAATTAAAAAAAAAAGAACCTTTATCTTACCTTTCTTTGCAAAGTATTCACCTACTGCCCTGTTTCAGGCTGCTTCCACAGGGCGATTACCTCGGCGATCTAGACGGGCTTCCGTTGAGGCCAAACTTACGCCCTGATAATTCTCTCGTCGGTGCACATTGCCAGTACGAGATGTGGGCGGTTCCATTTAAAAAGTAAGGGGGAAACTTTCGCTGGGCGGTTTCTCTCTCAAAAACAGCTGTACCACTGAGAAAACCGCCAAAAATGAAGGCGAAAGTCTTCCCGTTGGGTTGCTTAAAAAATGTTTCTGATGTTTGAATTACTCTCGGGGGTGCTTTACAAATGTGCGCTGGAGAAAGTTTAATTTCTAGGTGTAACATCTACTGAGCTTTCACTGTATCCTACAATTCACCATGAGCAATGCCATGGCACATCCACTAGTAATTGTCAGACTACTGTGTAAATAGTATAGAAATAACTAGGGGGTCGTATTCACCATCCATAAGCCTTTCTGCCTCTGTACGGCTGTAACCAGTTAGCATTGGTGATGCACCCCACATTCTGCTGAGCGACCTGAGGCCTGGAATTAATACTAGAGAGTTGTGGCCTTAGAGTTTCAGCAGAAGATCTATTTTTAAAATATATTACTCATAGTAACACAAATAACTTTGAATCGCCCTGTTCACATTGGTGTGATGCCTTTATTTGCTTTAATTTTCAATGATTGTCTCATTTGTTTACAGAACTCTCTAAAGTAATTCATTTCTTCTAAGTCCACCTGAAGATTTTCTAAAGACTATTGGGCTGCAAATTTTTGGGTTTTGGGTGCTATTTCATCTTTTTCAGTAAAAACCCGGTCAGCGGAAAAAGCGGTTTTCAAATATCGCTGGAAGACGCGAAATATCGCTTTCACTAAAAATTTGGCTCACAACGCACCTGCACTTAGGGCAAAAACAAACGCCAAGGAAAAAGCTGCATTGTAGCCTATGGAGCAGGGGTAAGCATGAAGACCTGCAAAAAAGATAAGTTTAAAGTTTTTATTTTTAAATTCTTTTGCAGCAATTCGATAGATAAGTGTCTTGTAAACGTTTTGTGAATTATTTTTTTTCCAAATTATTTTCAGGTGTTTTTCCGTCCTCCCAAGGCCCAACTTGCAGCGTTATCGGCCTCGGACTAAAGTTGGCGAGCATCGCGGTTTGAGCCACAAATTCTTGTGCATCGCCGATTTTTACTGCTGCACAAATTAAACCTTGAATTTACAGCTTCATAGTGATAGCATTGCGATAACGGTAATTTTAGCAAAAAAATACAGTTATCGCCGAGAACCGAATTTCTAGCCTTAAAGATTCACAAAGTGAATATATTGCTTAAAACCTTTCCCAATTCCTTACGGTAACAACAGCAACAAAGACAGCAGGAATTAAATTCAAGTGCGGGTCACCAGTGTAGAATTACACCAAGGAAATTTTCAGAAACTTGAAACTGCTGGATTGCGGTCAATTAGGTCAAATTACACAGCCGGATCTACTTTTCCAGTATTGCTTTCAAAACCTTTCCAAATAAATCCCAGTGTGTCGACATTGTACAGAAATAGCAGCTTGCTCAGGCTGTCACAGTGTGTAACACAATCTATGGACTTTGATGAAGCTATTAACAACTTGAACTTTGTAAGGGGTCGGCTATTTAAGACAGACATGAGAAATTTCTTCAATCAGAGGGTTGTGAATCTTTGGAATTCCTTGCCCAAGAGATCTGTGGATGCTGAGTCTTTGGGCTCAATTTTGCCCAAGCTCGTTTTCTGGCGTATTGCCAGAGTTACGCCTGTTTTTCTAGGCCAGAAATGCAGTGGAAATATTTTGCATAATTTCCCTGATTTGGCGCCATGCAACGTGTACAATCACCTTGGGGGGTGGTGCCTGCTGTCTGCGGCGAAAAAATGATGTCTCGCCTTCTGCACATGAGTAACAAAAAAAGTGACATATTTGACGTCGTTGCAATGGACGCGCATGTGCAGTACGGCTCTGGGTTGGCAATTGGCCCTTTTTAAAGAGCCAATTGTGAGTGTGAGAAAGAGTGCTGTGTGAGAGCATTGGAAAAATCGGAGCTGCAGCAATACAAGATGCAATGCGGAGCAAGGACCAAAGATTTCTTGCAGGTTGAAGTGGAGGCACTTGTTACTGTGATTGAGAACAGGAGAGATCACAAAAAAGGTTCACCCAAAGAAATAACCCAAAGAAATGAAGAAACACTGGAACCAAGTTGCAAAAGATTACTGCGCAATAGTGATCACCACGAGATCTGGAGGCCAGTACAAAAAGAAATGGCAGGACCTTGGTCAAGTAGTTAGTGTAAGTAATATTTTCATTTATTCAATGCAATTGAAATTGTAAATGTGACCAGCTGTATATATCCCACCCAGCAGAAAGACACCCTCTCTTAAAAAGTTATGTTTTCATCTTTGTAGAGGAAGGTGGCACACAACAAATGAGAAAGAACCCGAACAAGAGGAGGCCCGGCAAACCTGCAGCCACTGACACCCTTGGAAGAGAGGGTCGTTGCTTTGATGGGTCCTGCCTGGAGAAACACAATCACCACTGCACAAGCTGGGCCTACACTCGAGGGAGAGGGAGAGGGTAAGTCCTGCAAATTCCACAGTCTGGCTTTGCTAAATGTTAAGTACTGCGCGGGCTAGCCATGCTTTGATTCATGGGGATGTCTCCGTCAGCTACGCTTCGGTTGATGCAATGTACTATCATTCATCGTGGTCCTTCAAATCAGTCTGTGCCTGACTTGCGCTGTGTGAGCCTGCTCATGCCATACACCCTGCCCCCTCCTCTGCTGCTAACCATTTGTCTGTGTTTGTTATATTTTGCCAAACTTGAGGCCGACCCTGACGATGCAGAAGAAAATTCAGACGAGGACCAGCCTGAATAGGATAACGTCTTCGAATCCAACCCTCCAAACCAAGAATATGGGGTGAGGGGGAGGGGATGGAGCTGAATGAAGCCCCCACTGTTTTATTGACTTTGGAGGAGTAATGCTCATTGCAGTGACAGCCCCTTCCGTGACTAGTGGCTTGAGTGCTAGTGGGACGTTGCATGGTTTCCGAATATCCGAGGCTCCAAGTCACAGTGGTGTGGTGCAGCAAGGCACACCCAGGGCCCCACCGTCCCAGGCTGCAGGTCCCAGTGGGGGTGGGGGGGGGTGGGGTGCGAGCCATACCCGTGGGGAGGAGGGGAAGGAGAGCTGGACCGCGCTCTCCTGAGGTGCAGGATCTAACAGATGATGGCAATGAGTGGGGAGAGCACTCCTGGACACCATCAGTGGGGTGGGTGATGAGGTAGCTGGACTGTCAGGAGAAGTAACAGCAATCTCACGAGAAATGGGAACGATGTCCGGGACCATGAGTGAGGAAATATCTCAGTCAGTTGAAACCACATTAGTGACCATGAGGGAGGGAATGTCACAGGTAGGTGATGTGCTGTCAATGAACATCAGGGAGGTGAACGTCAGAGGTGGTGCAAACGCTATCACTGAATATTAGGGAGGGAATGCCACAGATAATTGAGACAGTTTTGCTCAACGTGAGGGAGGGTATGTTGCAGGTCGTTGGGACACTGTCACGGTGCATAAGGGACGGCATGTTGGAGTTTGCTGCTGCAATAAGGGATCACGCCCAAACACCGCGCCCATTGACAGAATCAACTGCCACTCCCACTCTAATCCCCAGACCAGCCTCTGAAGCGCCCCAAGCCGGGCCCTCCACATTGCCGCCTGGGCCCTCCACATTGCTGCCTGCCGCCCCCTCCACTCCCCCGCCCCCACCCCCACCCCTCGAGGTGTGTATTACCCGAGAGGTTAGAAAGAATAAGTTTGCTACTAACCCCAGAAATACTGCGCCACCGCCTGCGGGCAGGGGTGGCGGAGTCACCAAGAACAAGCGTGGTGGGCGGTCGTAGAATAAGGTGGAGGAGAGATGGGTGCAGCCTTTCTTTGCTGCTGTTATTATTATTGTTACTGTTGTAACTGTTCTCAAATTAAAAGTTTTTTGTAAGATATGTAAATTTACACGTTTATTAGTAAGTGATCTTAAAGTTTGTGAGTGATTGTAACTGAAAGCTTTAAAGTTTGATACAGGAATAATTTTATTAACGTTAACTTAAGTACCAACTGTTAAAATTTTTTAAATATATTTTACATTAAAACAGAATCATTTCCATTATTTGTTCGATTATTAAAACTTTTCCTCTCTATTTCCCCCCCCCAACTAATTGAGGTCTTGTGACTTCGCCCCTCTTCCCCCACCAACCGCCCCCCCCACCTCTCCCCCAAACTCATTGCAGTCTTCAGAAACCTTCCAATCGGCACCTCGCAGCGCAGTGCAGCAGGCTTCCGATCGGTCGGCACCTCCCTCTCTTCCCACCCCCCCCCCCCCCCCGCCCTCCGGGCTTGTTTTCCAGCTGAGCCCCGAGCCCGTGCTGGCCTGTAAGTAAGAAAAAAAAAGAAAACTTCTGAAATCAAAAAAACTTCCATTTACTACATTGACAGGTAAAAAAAGTTGAAATTTGTTATTGATCTTTGATTAAAAACAATGGCGTCTTTCAGCGCCGATTTGTCAATGTGTGCTGCTTTCTGCTGACTCACCAGAAGGTTTTTCGGGAGTGGCCGATCTAGGCGAAACATTTTTGGCCAAAATGTAAAAAATTATGAAAACCGGTGCTGACATGAGGGAATGTCATAAAAATCGTAACTATCTCAGTTACGCTGGCTCAGATCGCAGGGGGAAACTTTGAAAAAAATAAATACGCCAGAAAAATGGCGCCCACCAATGGGCCGGGAAAATTGAGCCCATTGAGTATATTCGAGGCTAAGATAGATAGATTTTTGGCGTCTAGGGGAATCAAGGGATATGGAGATCGGGCAGGAAAGTAGAGTTTCCATGATCTTATTGAAGCTCGAGGGGCCGTTGGCCTACTCCTGCTCCTATTTCATATGTTCTTATATACTTGTCGTTTCTAACCTCATGGGATCCATAGATTTTGCTTCAGCTTTCTAAACTTATTCCCAATCCAGCTTTAACTTGATGTGTCTGATGTGCATAAATAAACAGAATCTGCTTTGGAGGGGGGCAGGGGGAGTATAATATAGTTAATATGTTAACTGCTATCTGTCAGTTGAAGTAGAATTATTCCTGCATTGGAGAGCCTTGAAGCAGTCTAAACCCAAGGAACAGCCTCTTCTGAAAACTATTCAAAGTCTGGTGTGCTGGTCTATGATCGACCTATGTTGCCGAAGTCATTAAATGTGCTGCAAACCTGAACAATTGCATTTTGGTTTTTTTATGCTTTAAAAAAAAAATTGTTTTACTGGCATGAATGTTTTATGGCTCTTTAAAGAATTGTTTTCAACTTAAGCATCTGTTCAGTCTAATCTGTTTAAACTTTTCTACATTCTACTGAAATAGTTTGGGGAAAAAATCCAATACCCACTTTGGTTTCTTCACTTTTTAAGGAGTATGTCACGTAGGAATTACAGTAATGTTAAGAATACTTGGCTGTCAGCATTGGAGATCCAATATGTTGCAGCACAGAACAACAACAACAGCAACAACTTTTATTTATATAGCACCTTTAACATAGTAAAACGTCTCAAGGCGCTTGCAGGAGTGTTATAAAATAAATTTTGACGCTGAGCCCGGTAGAGATATTAAGGCAGATGACCAAAAGCTTGGTAAAAGAGGTAGGTTTTAAGGAGTGTCTTAAAGGAGGAAGGGAAGGTAGAGAGTCGGACAGGTTTAGGCATGGAATTTCAGAGCTTGGAATCTAGGCAGCTGAAGTCACAGCCACTCATGGTTGAGCGATTTAAGATCAGGGATGCTCCAGAGGCCAGAATTAGAGAAGCGTAGATATTTGGGGGTGGTGGGGTGGGGTGGAGTGCTGTGGGGCTGGAGGAGATGAGAGGGATAGGGATGGGTGAGGCCATGGAGGGATTTGAAAACAAAGGTAAGAATTTTAAAATCGAGGCGTTGTTTAACCCGGGGCCAATGTAAGTCGGCTAGCACCAGGGATAATAGACGAATGGGACTTGGTGCGAGTTAGGACACGGGCAGCCGAGTTTTGGATAACCTCAAGTTTACATAGGGTAGAATGTGAGAGGCCAACCAGGAGTGTATTGGAATAATCAAGTCTAGAGGTAATAAAGGCATGGATGAGCATTTCAGCAGCAAATGAGTTAAGGCAGGGACGGAGTCGGGCGATTTTACAGAGGTGGAAATAGGCAGTCTTCATGATGGTGCAGCTATATGGTCGGAAGCTCATTTCAGGGTCTAATATGACACCAAGGTTACGAACAATCTGGTTCAGCCTCAAACAAAGGCTAGGGAGAGGGATGGAGGCTAAAGAACACAGTTTGTGGTGAGGACCGAAGACAACGGCTTCAGTCTTTCCAATGTTTAGTTGGAGGAAATTTCTGCTCATTCAGAACTGGATGTCGGACAAGCAGTCTGACAATTTAGATACAGTGGAGAGGTCGAGAGAAATGATGGTGAAGCAGAGCTGGGTGTCAGCAGCATACATGTGAAAACTGACACTGTGTTTTCGGATGATGTTACTGAGGGGCAGCATGGAAATGAGAAATAGGAGGGGGCCAAGGATAGACCTTTGGGGGACACCAAAGGTAATGGTGCGGGAGCGGGAAGGGAAGCCATTGCAGGTGATTTTATGGCTATGATTAGTTAGATAAGAATGGAACCAGGCGAGTGCAGTCCCACCCAGCTGGACGACCGCGAAGAGGCGTTGGAGGAGGATGTCCGTGTCAAAGACTGCAGATAGGTCGAGAAGGACGAGGAGGGATAGTTTACTTTTGTCTCCGTCACATAAAACAGAGCAAAGTGAGTTTGATTCTCCACTTCACTGAATTCCAGATCTCAAACGTGCTGCAGCAGCAAAGCCTCACTATGGAGACCACGTGCCTCCTTGCAGGGATGGTGCCAAAGGTCAGAGCAAGAGCCATCCCTGGACCACTCTTTCGTGCTTCCTGAGAAGGAGCATTTTGTAAACAAATGATGCATTTACCTTCTTAGTCACAGGAAGTGTATGGCCTGGGGATTGTATTAAATGTAGACATGGTAAATACAAACTAAATGGGCCACAAAACATGAGGGCTTGTCCATTCCACTCTTAGCACCCTTTTAACGATGTGATAGGTTTTAATTACTGCCAAACAGCCTCTCTGGCACTGAAAATCAACTTTTACAAGTATGGAGTCTCATTCTTTCAGTTTTAATTGTTGTTTGAGATTTAAAACAATTTTGTTTGTTTTTCGTTCTGTTTTTTCTTTCTCTCAATCCTATCTTTTTCTCTCTCTCTCTATTCCAATTCCTGTACTAATTTGACATTGAATTCAATATTCTAACTGACATTTCCTGGTTCAGACTCTACATTCCTCATTAATGATTATTCAATCTGATCGGTTAAAGAGAAACACAGTTGCTTGCCTTGTTCACGCAGGTGTCATATCCCCTGTAGAGGGTGCTGCGCCGTTTGGCTCCAGTAACTTCCAGCACAAAAGCTCATGGAAAGTATATAGGCAAGGACAATTCGAACAAACAGTGGGCACCATTCCTTTGCAACTCACAGTAAATTCTGGCCTATAATCTATGCTGACACCCCAGTGTAGTACTTGCTATCCTTCAGGTGAGATCTCCTGTTCAGGTGAATGCTAAAAATCCCATGGTACTATTCAAAGGCAAGCAGATAGTTTTCCTGGTGTTTCTGCCACCAGTATCACCCAAAATGAAGGGTCTCAGACCTGAAATGTTAACTGTTTCTCTCACCACAGATACTGCCTGGCCTGCTGAGTGTTTCCAGCATTTTTGTTTCTGTTTCGGATTCCAGCAGCTGCAGTATTTTGCTATTGTATTGGTCTCCAGTCATCCTGATAAAAGCCTAGCTCTGTCGGGCCCTTGTGGTGGCTGGTGTGCAACGGTCACCACACGTTAAAAAAATCCATGCACAGGCATCTTCCACCCCCTCAACTGGAGTTCAGGACTGGAACATCGGGTCCTTCATTGAAACATCTGTGAACTCATGTGGAAGCAAATCATCCTCGTTCGAGGGACCACCTAAGATGATGATTGTCTAATTATTCATCTTATTTTGGAAGAAATAATACATGTGAAAAAAGAAGGAACACACTTAATTGAAAAACACTGAAAGGTGCGGATGAACAGAGGGCACTAGGGGTTCAAATACATCATTCATTGAATGTGTGAGAGTGCAGGCAAATAATACCAGAACAAAGGCCAATGAAATATTAGGCTTTATAAATATGAGCATGGTGTACAAGAGCAAAGAAGTAATGGTTAATTCAAACAAATTATTGTTTAGGCCACAGTAATAGTACTGAATGTAGTTTTGGGTGCCCATTAATGAAATTACATTAGATCCATAGAGAGTGTTGAGTGTAAATTCACCAGGATGATGCCAGTTATGAGAGATGAGCGACATTGGCTGGAGTTTTAATCTGGAGGCGGGTAGAGAGCTGGGGTGCTAGAGAGTGGTCGGTAAGCTCGGGTCGGTTTCCTGCAGGCCCTGATTAATGGCAGGGCCTGGTTAACATTTCAAAGCTCTGTTTCCAGCCAGATGGAGAAGCTGGCTGTCGGCAAGTAGGCCTACGGCACTAGGCCGCAAAGAGGAGGGAGGGAATCAGGGGCGGAGGGGTGGTGAATCGGGACAGGAGGATGATCGGGGTTGGAGGAGGGGATCGGAGGCCTCTATGGGGGTTGTTGGAGGCCTTGGGAGGCGGGTCGGGGGGGGGGGTTCTGATCGCGAGGGGTTGGGTGAGGCAGGGACGCTGGATCCAGCAGATAAGTGTAAAGGTACTTGGCTCCTGGGTCCAGCAGTCCTCACCTTCCTTTAGCTGGCGGGTTCCCCGAGGCCTGAGAAACCCGGCCAGCCAGAGTTAAATTTGAAATGGTGGATCACCGTGAGGCAAGCCAGCCTCATTATTATATATAAATAGGCAACCCATCTCCTGGGAGTGGTTTGGCTGCCTGCCCTCTCGTCCTGCCTCTGTTAAAACCAGAAGTGGGCATCGGGATTCCATTTTTTAACTCTTTAACCTCCCACCGACTCCAACTCACCTGATTTTTGGGGTTAACATTTCCCCCATTGAAACTGTTTTCACTGGCGCAAAGAGGCTAGGAGCAGAATTAATATATGTTTTTTAAATGATGACAGATTCTGATAGAGTGAATAGGTTAATCTATTTAAAATTATCATTAAGATCTTGAGAACAGAAGAGAAATTTCTTTAGGTAAAACATTGTTGGAAAACGTAATGCTTTGCCACAGAGAATGGTTGAAGCTGAGACCGTTGTATTTTTTATGGGAACATGCATAAATATTTTGAAACAGCAAAAGATTCAGGGCTATGGGGGGAGAGCAGTTCTGGGAATAGTTCTGGATTGTTCGAGCAATGAGCTAGCACAGGCACGAGGGATCGAATGATCTCCTTCTGTGCTATAAACCTCTATGGTTAAAGGTCCATTTCTGTTTGTGGGATTTTACATAAGAACATAAGAAATAGGAATAGGAGTAGGCCATATGGCCCTTCGAGCCTGCTCCACCATTTAATATGATCATGGCTGATCCGATCATGGACTCAGGTCCACTTCCCTGCCCGCTCTCCATAACCCCTTATTCCCTTATCGTTTAAGAAATTGTCTTTCTGTCTTAAATTTATTCAATGTCCCAACTTCCACAGCTCTCTGAGGCAGCAAATTCCACAGATCCACAACCCTCTGAGAGAAGAAATTTTTCCTCATCTCAGTTTTAAATGGGCAGCCCCTTATTCTAAGAATATGCCCTCTAGTTCTCGTCTCCCCTATCAGTGGAAACATCCTCTCTGCATCCACCTTGTCAAGCCCCCTCATAATCTTATGCATTTCGATAAGATCACCTCTCATTCTTCTGAATTCCAATGAGTAGAGGCCCAACCCACTCAACCTTTCCTCATAAGTCAACCCCCTCATCTCCGGAATCAATCTCATGAACCTTCTTTGAACTGCCTCTAAAGCAAGTATATCCTTTCGTAAATATGGAAACCAAAACTGCACGCAGTATTCCAGGTGTGGCCTCACCAATACCTTGTATAGCTGTAGCAAGACTTCCCTGCTTTTATACTCCATCCCCATTTGCAATAAAGGCCAAGATTCCATAGGCCTTGCTGATCACTTGCTGTACCTGCATACGAACCTTTTGTGTTTCATACACAAGTACCCCCAGGTCCCGCTGTACTACAGCACTTTGCAAACTGCCTCCATTTAAATAATAACGTGCTCTTTGATTTTTTTTTCTGTCAAAGTGCATGACCTCACACTTTCCAACCTTATGCTCTATCTGCCAAATTTTTGCCCACTCACTTAGCCTGGCTATGTCCTTTTGCAGATTTTTTGTGTCTTCCTCACACTTTGCTTTTCCTCCCACCTTTGCATCATCAGCAAACTTGGCTATGTTACACTCGGTCTCTTCCTCCAAGTCGTTAATATAGATTGTATAGTTGGGGTCCCAGCACTGATCCTTGTGGCACCCCACTGGTTACTGTTTGCCAATCCGAGAATGAACCATTTATCCCGATTCTCTGTTTTCTGTTCGTTAACCAATCCTCTATCCATGCTAATATATTACCCCCAAACCTGTGAACTTTTATCTTGTTCAGTAACCTTTTGTGTGGCACCTTGTCAAATGCTTCCTGGAAGTCCAAATACACCACTTCCACTGGTTCCCCTTTATTCACCCTGTTCGATACATCCTCAAAGAATTCTAACAAATTTGTCAAACATGACTTCCCCTTCATAAATCCATGCTGACTCTGCCTGACCAAATTTTGCTTTTCCAAATATCCTGCTACTGCTTCTTTAATAATGGACTCCAACATCTTCCCAACCACAGATGTTAGGCTAACTGGTCTACAGTTTCCTGCTTTTTGTCTGCCTCCTTTTTTAAATAGGGGCGTTACATTTGCAGTTGTCCAATCTCCTGGACCTCCCCAGAATCCAGGGAATTTTGGTAAATTACAACCAATGCATCCACAATCCCTGCCACTAATTCTCTTAAGACTCTGGGATGTAAGCCATCAGGTCCAGGAGATTTATCTGCCTTTAGTTCCATTATCTTACTGAGTACCACCTCCTTAGTGATTGTGATTGTGTTAAGTTCTTCCGCCCCCCCCCCTCCAATAGCCCCTTGACTATCCACTGTAAAGACTGATACAAAATATTTGTTCAGAGTTTCTGCCATCTCCATGTTCCTCATTACTATTTCCCTGGTCTCGTCCTCTAAGGGACCAACTCTAGCCACTGTTTTCCTTTTTACATACCTATAGAAACTCTTGCTATCTTTTTATGTTTTATGCTAGTTTACTTCCATAGTCTATCTTCCCTTTCTTAATCATTTTTTTGTTGGCTTTTAAACGCTTCCCAATCTTCTGTCCTCCCACTAGTTTTGGCCACATTGTATGCCCTTGTTTTTAATTGGACACCGTCCTTTATTTCTATAGTTAACCACGGAGGGCTATCTTTTCTCTTTCGCCTTTCCTCCTCACTGGAATATATTTTTCCTGAGAATTGTGAAATATCTCCTTAAATGTATACCACTGTTCATCAACCGTCCTACACTTTAATCTATTTTCCCAGTCCACTTTAGCCAACTCTGCCCTCATACCTTCATAGTCTCTTTTATTTAAGCTTAGTACGCTGGTTAGAGATCCAACTTTCTCGCCCTCCACCTGAATTTGAAATTCAATCATGCTATGATCACTCAATCCAAGGGGACCCTTTACTAGGAGATTGTTTATTAATCCTGTCTCATTACACAGGACCAGATCCAAGATAACCTGGCCCCCTGGTTGGTTCCGTTACATACTGCGCAAGGAACCCATACCTTATGCACTTTATGAACTCTTCCTCAAGGCTACCCTGACCAATTTGATTTGTCCAATCAATATGGAGGTTAAAATCACCCGTGATTATTGCTGTTCCCTTTTTATAAGCCCCTACTATTTCCTGGTTTATGCTCCGACCAACAGAGTTGCTGCTGTTAGGGGGCCTAAAGACTACGCCCACTAGTGACTTTTTCCTGTTATTATTCCTTATCTCCACCCAAACTATTTCAACATCCTGATCATTTGCGCCAATATCGTTTCTCACTATTGCAGTGATTCCATCCTTTATCAATAGAGCTATCCCACCTCCTTTTCCTTTCTGTCTGTCTGTCCTTCCGGATTGTCAAATACCCCTGAATATTTAATTCCCAGTCCTGGTCACCTTGTAACCACAACTCTGTAATGGCTATCAGATCATACCCATTTGTCTCAATTTGTGCCATCAACTCATCTATTTTGTTACAAATGCTACGTGCATTCAGACAAAGTACCTTTAAATTTGTTTTTTTAACCCTTTTTTCCTGCTTGTTTCCTCTCTCCTTCAAACTCACTTTTTGTGTGCAAGATGGCTGCTGCATTTTCCTACATAACAACAGTCAGTGTATTCCAAAGAAAGCAATTCAATGATGAAGCACTTTCAAGCATTTCACTGTTTACATGTAAGTTTTTCTTTATCATAAGAATTGAAACTCTTATAAAAGTTTGTTCATTAAATTATGACATGGTTCCTTATATCATACCTCATATTTAAAAATAGGAAAAGGGATTTGACAGGTTAATATAGATGACAACCTTACTTACTGAACATAGTCATTGCGCAAACAGGAAATAGATTGTAATTAAGCTTATGAACTGTAACGTGAAATATACTAGTTCTGTGCCCCCGGGAGTTCATTTGTCAGGATGGCAGTTATCTGGTTTTCCACTGAACCAAGTAATGCTGTACATACATCTCTCTCAAAAGGTAATACAGTGAGGAAAATCTCCTATTTTAATCACATGTAATTGTTACATTATAGACTCCCAGATAATAACATTCTTCTGCAGAAGTGAGTGATGTCTTTTATTTTCACAGAATGCCGCTCTTGTACTAAGAAAGCATTCTACTTCAGCACTTTTTAATATGTTATAAAGTAGTCAGTCTTGTGGAAATACTCTTGTTGATACTATTTTGTGTGGGCCTCTATTCATGCTTTTTAGAAGACACAGCTTCACGACACGGTAATTGATCCTTGGAGAATTGAATGTTTTTTTTAACAAAGAGAAAGTCTGCCGGATACTGGAAAAAATCTGATGACCCAAAGTCGATCTGTAAATCAGAATGCCAGCAGTGATACTGAGAAGGCAAGCTACAATGGAGTTCACTTGGCTGACGTCATCCCAGTTCATCTGTTGTGTCAATGTTGTACTAGGTGGCTGAATGCAGAATTCCATGAAGGAACCTTGTAAATACAAATGATCTCAAAATAAAACTTTTAAAAGCCCTTGGATATAGTCCATGGTGAAGTATTTATCATCAACGTTTCTGAGCAAAAAATTACTTCCTTCTATCCTTTGTTCTCTGTTTGTTTCTATTTGTCTGTTTATCTCTCTCTTCCCCCTCTTCATCTGCTGTTTCTATTCTCATTTACTTTTTATTTACTCCTATTGTTTTTTTTTAATTACTTGGGGGCCGAACTTGGTGAAGGCCAAGTCCCACCCAAGTGCTGCTCAAAAGGCCAGCAATGACTGCCGAGAGACTAGGCGGCACTGTGGGTGGGAAATTGATGAAAAATAATGTAAAATTTGGGCCAGCGGCAAACGAGCGACATACGCCGTCAAACAGGGCGGCAGCGGGCGGGAGCTCCCAATCTCGGCGGCAGAGATGTTTGCCGCCGAAGTGCCGCTGAGGATGGAGTCGGGCCCACGGAGGGTTGAAGATGTTCAAACAAAAATGATGGAAAAAAAAAAATTACCCGGAAGACCTTCAGGGGAACCCATTAAGGTAAGCCACTGTGGGAAAAAAAATGTATTAAAAAGTTCACTAACTTTTTTTTTCAATTTTTTAAACTTACCCTTGGGGGTTTGACCAGCCTCCTTGCGGTGGTCCTTCCCCCTGCTGGCGCCGACTGCTGCCCACACCAATCTAGCAACTCGGTGGGCAGGAGGTCACTTGTGCCACTTGGCTGTCTGCTGATGTCAGCGGACGATTCCCGGCGGTTCTGCTGTCCCGCCCGCTCCAGCCCAAGTGCGGCAGTAGGCGGTAAGGCCATCAATTTCGGCCCCAATGTATTATGGCGTCTTTACGGCACAGAAACAGGCTATTCGACCCAACAGATCCACACTAGCGTTTATGCTCCACACTAGCCTCCTCCCACCCTACTTCATATAATCCCATCAACATATGCTTCCAAATCCATCCATACCTTTCTCCCTCATGTGCTTATCTAGCTTCCCCTTAAATGTATCTATGCTATTTGCCTCAGCGACTCCATGTGGTAGCGCGTTCCACATTCTAACCACTTTCTGGATAAAGAAGTTTCTCCTTAACTCCCTATTGAATTTATTAATGTCTATCTTATATTTATGACCCCCAGTTCTGGTCTTGCCCATAAGTGGAAACATCTTCTTTACGTCTACCTTGTGGGAAGGTGGCTGTGGGAGGGGGGGCTGCGGGGTGGTGGTGTGGTGCGGGGTTGATGGTTGGGACTGCGGGGTGGTGCGGCTGGGGGTGTGTGTGTGTGCAGGGCATCAGTGAGTAAAAGTTAGCATGCAGGTACAGCAAGTAATTAGAGAGATTGTAGAGTGACATGATCGGGGGCCCAGAAGAGCCGAGGGCCCAGGGGCAGCACGGGCCAGCCCACACTGCGTTATGTGTGTACACTGGGTCCGTGCAGCAGAGCTGGTCTCCGGTCCGTCTTGGGTAACCCTTACCACTGGACCAAGACCTAGCTCTGTCAAGCCCCTGTGGTGGCTGGTGTGCAACGGCCAACCCACGTTAAAAAAAATCCACGCACAGGCATCTTCCACCCTTCAGGATGTAGTTCAGGATCTGGAATATTAGGTCCTTCATTGAAACACCTGTGAACTCATTCCTTGTCGGTGTGGAAGCAAGTCATCCTCAACATGTGGGCCTGCCTAAGAACAAGAATAGTCAAGGGTTATGGGAAAAGTGGAGCTGAGTCCAAGATCAGATCAGCCATGATCTTATTGAATGGCGGAGCAGGCTCGAGGGGTCGTATGGCCTACTCCTGCTCCTAATTTGTATGTAATTTGTATGAAACCTGAACTGAGCATGGATGCTCAACCACGGTCTGCCACAGAGGTCAGTGCTCACGTCGGCCTTTTTCAACATCTATACAGCGGACATGCCCTGCACGAAATCCCGGAAGGTCACCTATGCCGATGACAGAGCACTGCTGACACCGGTATTAATGCCACAGGAAGCAAGTAGGACGCTAACAAGTGACCTGGACCTATGTTAACGCTACTTCCTGACCTGGCGCCTCTGCCCAAATCCAGGGATCACAGTTGTGTCGGCGTTCCATCTGAATAACAACACCGCCAGGAAAGAACTCAACGTTTCATTCTGCGGAAGGCGACTTACCCATGAACCCCACCCAAAATACCCGAGCGTCACCCTGGACAGGACTCTCCCCTATTGGCCTCAGTTCACCAACACCAGTCAAAAAGTAAAACCAGGGTGAACCTGGTCCGGAAACTCGCTGGAACGTCATGGGGGAGCAGAGCCAGAACACTTTGCACTGCAACAGTGACCCTAGTGTACTCTGCTGCAGAATACTGCTCTGCCTCCTGGTCCTACAGCCGCCCCACAAAGATCATGGACGTGCAGCTCAACGCTGCCATGAGGACAGTGTCAGGGTCGCTCAAGTCCAATCCAACGTAATGGCTTCCGGTGTTGTCCCACATTGCCCCGCCGCAGCGCCACTGTGCTCCTTGTGATGGAAAAAATCATGAGCATCAACGTCCTTCCCACCTGTTCTTTTTACCCCTACCATGCGAAACATGGTCTCCTTTCTCCTGTCCACCACTGGGACCACTGTTTCCAATGCTGCATCAGAGAATCTGGGTGCCCTCCCTGTACTTGCAGCCATTTCCCTATTTACAAGCATTCCCTGCCATCTACAGCCAGAATGCACCTCGCCTCTAAGAGGTGCTGGCTGCTGTTAAGTAGCATTGGTGAAGCCCCATTTCCAGCCTCCCCAAACAGGCGCGTAGTTAGTGAATAGCCCGGGCAGCGCTGGTTGCACACCTGGCTTTGATAATGAGCCGCCAGCACCAAGTTCACGTGGGCCCTGCGACCATGTGAACAGGCGTGTGAAGCGGACGCCTCATTCCCTGTGTGACCGAAAACGGGCACAATCCGGTTGCTAGGCCACGGCCTCCAGGAGATAATGGGGGTGGATTTATAATTGACAAAGGACAGTTAGCATCAGGGGAATGTTGGGAGCGAGATCACAAGAGAGACAAATTGCAGACCCATTTGAACAAATAGAACAGTGCTTATATTTAGAGAAATGAATTGAAAACAGCGTGAATGTGTCATTCCTAATGACTGAGGTGTCTCAGGTTTGATTGACATCGCACAAGGGGAGTTCAGGTGATACACTCTCTGAGGAGCACAATTAAACTTACATGAAGCCTGCAATATGACCCTTTCCTCTCAAGAAATGCCAAGGCTCATTCTCAGAATGTGGCGTGGTTTTGTCAGTGATCTTGCATGGTTGAGGGGCTCAGTAGTTCAGTTAATTCATTGCACAGTTTTCACTTAAATCTATTTTCAATACTTTACATTGAAATAAGTTGAACTTTTAGGCTGATTTTCAACCGTTTCAGGAAACGTGTTTACAAACGTGTTTGGGCATGCACCTTAAAGGGACATAATCCTCATGAAGGAACAAACTTCTGGCAAACATTTCTTTTCAGATACTTGATACAATGCCATCAGTCAGGCGGAGATATAACATTAGCTCACATTCATCATCTTGTTCCTGCCAACTCAAAGGCCCTTTTTTAAAGGGGGCCGGGCAGGTTCGGTGCGTGTGAGTCCTGAAGCAGGTGGGACAACCGGGGAGTCTGGAGGCGTAAGATTGGCCGGACCTCATTGGAATAAATTTTCCCGGAGCCCCGCCCGATCCCGGCCAGGACCACTGCCCGACGGGCAGGCGGGAGCGGGAGTTCAGCGGCCGGGAACCCGCGAGAGTTAAAATCAGGGCCTAGGTCTCAGCTATGGCTCAGTGGTCTCGCCTCAGAGTCAGAAGGTTGTGTTTCCCACTCCAGGGACTTGAGCACAAAATCAGGGCTGACACTCCTGTGCAGTGCGGAGGGAGTGCTGCACTGTCGGAGGTGCCGTCTTTTAGATGAGACATTAAACCGAGGCACAATCTGTCCTCTAAGGTGAATGCGACAAATCCCATGGCAGGGGAGTTCTCCCCTGGGCAATATTTATTCCTCAACCAACATCACTAGAACAGATTATCTGGTCACTATCACATTGCTGTTTGCGGGAGCTTGCAGTGTGTAAATTGGTTGCTGTGTTTCCCACATTACAAGAGTGACTACAATTTAAAAGTACTTCATTGGCTGTAAGATGCTTTGGGATGTCCTGAGGTTGTGAAAGGCGTGAGATAAATGCAAGTCTTTCTTTCCTTTGGCTATCAGACAAAAAAGAAGAGTTCCTAAATACTTTCCATGAAGTCAGGTCTCCTTTAAAGACAAACGCAGAGGATTTTCAAATACTCTTCCCTGACAAAATTCATACACAAACTCCCTTCTCCTTATTTTGTTGCAGTGATATGAGGACATTTTTTTTAACTGGCACATTCCACTTTAATGAGCTAGATTCAAACGTTTAGATTCAAAGCTGAGTTCTACTTTTTTTTTTTAAATTGAGAAACCAAGGTAAAAAGACATGATCATCAGTAAGATTGAAGAAAAGATGAATTAAATCATGAAGTATACATAACTGACCTGCTGATCCTGAACTGGGGCTAACTCCACTGGTAATTCCTTCCTCAAGTTGTTGCTGCTAATTAGGCAACTCATTTGTGGCCACCAGCACAACTTGGAATTGGCCCAAGCCTGCAGCTGGAAAAAGAATTACCTTTGTGAGTCCCTCAGGTAAGCAGCAAAAACGAATCATCAAGCAGTTAAGCACCTTTTAAGCATCTTAACAGCCGTAGAAATTATGATAAATTGTAACCACTGAAACAGCTGCAGAGAGTGGAGGAATAGGAGATATTATAACAGGAAAGCATGTTTTAGTAACCACGCTTCATCTGAACTGTGGACTTTTAAAAATTCATTCACAGGATGTGGATGTCACTGGCTAAGCTAGCATTTATTGCCCATCCCAAATTGCCCTTGAGAAGGTGATGAGTTGCCTTGTTGAATACAACTGAGTAGCTTGCTCGGCCATTTCAGAGGGCAGTTAAGAATCAACCACATTGCTGTGGTCTGGAGTCACATATAGGCCAGACCGGGTAAGGACAGCAAATTTCCTTCCCTAAAGGACATTAGTGAACCAGATGGGTTTTTACAACAATCCGGTAGTTTCATGAACATCCTTACTGATACTAGCTTTTTATTCCAGATTTATTTTAATATTTGAATTTATATTCCCCAGCTGCCATGGTGAGAGTTTTTGAACTCTTGTCTCCGGATCATTATTCCAGGCCTTGGGATTACTAGTCCACCGACATAGCCACTATGCTACCGCACCCACAAATGAAGTGCTAGCTCTCCAGCAGCAACTATTTGGGTCAGTGAATTACACAACTGCTGACTTTGTATTTGACAGGAGTAAAATCAAGAATTGGCATCATCAAGAAAGCCAGCAGGATAAGTGATTGCCTGATTACTCCGCACTACTGCATTGTACTAAGTTCAGTCAATAGATTTACAAAACTTATGTTGCTACAGCTGACAAATATGTTAGGGTATGCATTGCACCTGTATTTCAGGTGCAAAACACACCAATTTAGTAATGGGACAATTTGTGCCCAATCTGCACAGGCTTAGGTCCTTCTGCCTAAATGTGTCAGGCCCTTTGTTATAGGCATTTCAGGCAGATGCCTAAGATGTTCCTTAAATATGTAAAATAGAGGCCCAATGCCAGCTAAAGGACCCCTTTTCAAAATTTGCCAGCTTGAGTGGGGCAGGCATTGAATCTGCACCTTTAGGATTCTTTACTGTCAACGACAGGTAAGTGTGAAACTTTTTATTAAATACAGAAACCATTCCTGTGCAGCCAGTAGGAGCTCCACTCCGAATCCACCCCGTCCCGGGATTTGTCCGACTTGGCGAACTGCCTATGGAGGCCCGACCAGCCCTGACCGCTCCCGCCGAGTACGTCGATGAGGCCTGAGGACTATTTTCCATTGACTCCCTGGTTCAGTTCCAGATTAATTTCTAAAAGCCTAAGCTAATTAAGCTGTCATCTCAAAAGCACACCACATAAATAAATGGGTTTTATATTTATGAATGAATGAGCCAATAAGCATTGGAACTACAGCAGAACTCGTGGTGTGTTTGTGGGAAGAAAATGCAATGAAAAAATTGGTGAAGTCTAGCTTATCTGCCCATTCCTGTGCAGGATATGCACAAATACAAGTACCAAAAAGGCAGGATAGGTTCCGGGCTAGTCAGGCCAAGCAGCTGCATGGATTATATATTAAAAACAGTGAGAGGTCTCAACATACCAATGCGAAGGCACCTGCAGGTGGCGCTGTGAGCGTAATATTATGCCACCAAACATTGGGCCAGATTTTGCTTGCCAGCCATTTACACTTACACTTATACTTACACACAGACTTTCTATGGGATTTTGCACTGGAGACCATGGGGCTGAAATTCACCACCGCCAGAAATGGGTCGCACCTACCGCTTTTCTTGTGTTTGCACTGCCGCAGTGGATGAGGTGGTCTCTTGTGCGAAATTCAGCTCTTTGCCATTTTTTTTCAAGCAGAGCGGAAGTCAGTCATAATTGGGGTGGAAGTGGTGGTGGGACGGAGTCTCCTCTGCTGTCAGTCATCAGCGTAGCGCTGATGACATCATGACGCGTGTGCGTCACTGAGTCTCTCCCCTTCACTTAAAGGGAAGAGCCGCTGTGAGCGCTGTGATTATTTTCGTTAGGTCCACTGGGCCACCAGGGAGGGTTTCAGCCAGGCCATCGGCCTGGCACCCAAGAGGAGATGCCAGGCTGCCTGTTGGCGGCCCGGCCGAACCTGAGGGCAGAATTGTCCGGCCGACCTGGCAGTCGGCTGAAAAAAAAAGATGGTGCCCATGGCAGTGTGCCCTCCCCTTCAATGGCCGCCGCATAGCCATGTCACACGCACAGCAAACACAGTACACTGACAGAAAAAACCATCGGGGCATCGCTTGGCGGCCCGAAGATTTATTTACCTGAATTTTGCTTGCGGTGCGGGAGATCGGCGGTGTGCATTTTAATGATGCACTTGGGAGGGGTTGGGCAGCAGCAGGGCGGAAGTAGGGACCAGCGGAAAAAGCACCGGGAGAATTTCACGAGCGGCGGCCATTCGACAGAAAATCGGCAGCCTTTCGACTCTGCCACGTGACCCCCGCTTGCCGGCGGTAAGTGGCCTTATCGGGAGGCTGAATTTTGGCCCCCATAAGTTAGAGAGAAATTTCAGCACAGTGCTCTCTACAGGGACTCTGTGACCTGTGTGAACAGGGCAAGCAACTGTGTATCTCCTTAACTAATCAGATTGAAGAATCGTTAATGAGGCATGCAGAGTCTGAACCTGGAAGTGTAAGTTCGAATAATTAATTCAATGTCAAATCAGATACAGAAAGCAAAATGAAGAGAGGGAAATAAAGTTGAGATTGAGAGAGGGAGTTGAAAGAGAAAGAAAAAGTAAAAAAAAACATTTTTTGTCAAAACATTTTTTAACTCTCCAACAATAATTAAAATCTGAAGGAATGAGATGCCACACTTATAAAAGTTAATTTTCAGTATCAGAAAGGTTGTTTGTCAGTAATTAAGACTGACCACATCATTAACAATGTACTTACGCTGGAATGAACAAGGTCTAACTTTTTCTGACGAGGTTAGTGTCAAAAATTTGCATAAAGTTTGCATGAAGTGTTTGTGCATCATTTTTATTTTATAGTGGGAGCGCAAATTCCGGGCCCTTATGTTCTTATATGTGGTCGCTGGAAGTTGCTGTCCGATTTACACTTTAATAGTGGTGATCGCTGTTAGCCTCACTGTTATTTCTACAGCAAAATCCTGGCCATGATGTGACGGTCATTCAACTGAACTCAAAATCTTTATATCAATTCTAACTGCAGCAGTTAATATTCACCACAGGGTGGTACTGTAGCAGTGCACGGCCCAGAAAACAGCAGACATCTTGCTAAAGGTAAGTGAAGGCATGCTAATGTCTTTTTCAACTATGATGTTCTAAACACACCACCACTCTTTTGGACACCTTCTCTGGAATGTATTGTAAAACATCCCCTGAGTGATCCAGGCAATTAAATCATTGCTTCAAGCTCCAAGACCCTGGTTGTAAATGATAACCAGAATTCCCCCAAAAACTATCCATCAAAACGTGCTATCTCCCTGGAACAGATTTTGAATGTTGGAAAGAGCCATCACAACTCCCAGGATATCTGGCATTAACACGGAGGATGCTCAGGTAAACATCACAACCACCTGCACATTGACCGAATAATATCTATTTCTTTTTCTGTCTGGTATGTCTTGACCTGAGGGATTCCAAATATGTGCGATGAATCAGTGATGCCCCGGGCCCTTGGAAAACCATCAGTATCAAAGAAACCTCGCTGATTTTGTTGTGTATGCAATGACTCAAAAGACTGAATACTGTAAACTCCAAACAGGTACAAACCTGGCTCTACTTTATTAGGGCCCGAAGTGCAGATATTACAAGATAACTAGCCTTTTATACCTGGCCCGCACACATGTGCGCACAGTCCAATGACCTCCGACAGTGACGCCACTTGGTGGCTAGTAAACCTAAGCATGCATACATGACAATATCCCTCTTTAAGATATTAGTAATGGTCTTTTTACAAATTGAGACGGTCCGGGGCTTTCCGCTCCCGAGTTGAACATCTCAGTTCAACTCCAGCCTTGGGCGAGCGTTCTGAGTCTGTTATGACTGGGGGCTAGGTAGCTGATCTGATGGGAGTGGCAATGATCATGTCAGGGATTGAAAGTCCAGATTCATTGATGACAGCGGCGTCCTCTGATGACTGAGGGTAGATTGGTTGGTCACTAATTGTATTTTCCTCAGACTGTTCCGATTCATCTGTATCTGATCGATATGTTTCCTGCATGTCTGCCCATTCTTGAGCTTAACGATAAACACTCTGTTACCCTCCTTGGCCGTAACAGTACCGGCGATCCATTTGGGACCTTGACCATAATTCAGTACATACACAGGAACATTGATAGAAATGTTGCATGACACAGTAGCGCGATCCTGATATCCTTGCTGACTTTGACGTCTGTATTCGACACGATTATTCAAGTCAGGGTGGACAAGAAAGAGCCTAGTCTTGAGACCTCTCTTCATCAATAGTTCAGCAGGCGAGACCCTGGTAAGCGTATGGGGTCTTGTCCTGTAACTAAGCAATATGCGTGACAAACGACTTTGCAGTGAACCTTGAGTTACACGTTTCATACTCTGCTTGATGGTTTCGACTGCACGCTCTGCTTGTCCATTGGATGCGGGTTTGAATGATGCTGACCTCACATGTTTGATACCATTGAGTTTCATGAACTCTTGAAACTCCATACTGGTGAAGCAAGATCCGTTGCCGCTTACAACAATATCAAACATGACCCGAAAGCTCTCAATGGTAGCTATGGATGTGCTGGATGACACAATTATACACTCTATCCACCACAACTAAGAACATCTTTCCCAGGAAGGGACTTGAAAAGTCGATGTGGATCCTGGACCATGGTTTAGATGGCCACGACTTACAGACTCAGCGGCGATTCCGCTGGTGCTTTACTAAGCTGCACACATGATTCCAGATCAGAGTCAATTCTAGGCCACCATACATGAGACCTGGCAATGGCTTTCATCATGACAATACCGGGATGCATGTTATGTAGATCATGCACAAATTTCTCTCGGTCTTTCTTGGGCACAACAACTTGATTACCCCACAGTATACAATCTGATTGAATGGATTAATTCGTCTTTGCAAAGAATGTATGGTTTGGTCTCCTCACACATTTGCTTGTGTATGGCAGACCAAGCACCACTAAGGATACATTTCACAACCAATAATATTGGGTCCTGGCTGATCCAGGTCTTAACTTGTTGGGCTGTGACAGGGGTTCCTTCACTTTCAAAAGCATCCATGACTAACAGTAGGTCTGCTGGTTGTGGCGTTTCCACCTCCAGTGTGGGCAACGGCAGGCGGCTCAATGCATCGGCACAATTCTTAGTGCCAGGTCTATGGCGAATGAAATAATCATAGGCAGATAATGTCAGTGCCCACCTCTGGATGAGGGATGATGCATTGGTATTGATACCTTTGTTTTCTGAAAACAATTAAATGAGTGACTTGGGATTAAATGTAGTATCTCCAAATTTGCGGATGACACTAAGTTGGGTGGCAGTGTGAGCTGCGAGGAGGATGCTGTGAGGCTGCAGAGCGACTTGGATAGGTTAGGTGAGTGGGCAAATGCATGGCAGATGAAGTATAATGTGGATAAATGTGAGGTTATCCACTTTGGTGGTAAAAACAGAGAGACAGACTATTATCTGAATGGTGACAGATTAGGAAAAGGGGAGGTGCAAAGAGACCTGGGTGTCATGGTACATCAGTCATTGAAGGTTGGCATGCAGGTGCAGCAGGCGGTTAAGAAAGCAAATGGCATGTTGGCCTTCATAGCGAGGGGATTTGAGTACAGGGGCAGGGAGGTGTTGCTACAGTTGTACAGGGCATTGGTGAGGCCACACCTGGAGTATTGTGTACAGTTTTGGTCTCCTAACCTGAGGAAGGACATTCTTGCTATTGAGGGAGTGCAGCGAAGGTTCACCAGACTGATTCCCGGGATGGCGGGACTGACCTATCAAGAAAGACTGGATCAACTGGGCTTGTATTCACTGGAGTTCAGAAGAATGAGAGGGGACCTCATAGAAACATATAAAATTCTGACGGGGTTAGACAGGTTAGATGCAGGAAGAATGTTCCCAATGTTGGGGAAGTCCAGAACCAGGGGTCACAGTCTGAGGATAAGGGGTAAGCCATTTAGGACCGAGATGCGGAGGAACTTCTTCACCCAGAGAGTGGTGAACCTGTGGAATTCTCTACCACAGAAAGTTGTTGAGGCCAATTCACTAAATATATTCAAAAAGGAGTTAGATGAGGTCCTTACTGCTAGGGGGATCAAGGGGTATGGCGAGAAAGCAGGAATGGGGTACTGAAGTTGAATGTTCAGCCATGAACTCATTGAATGGCGGTGCAGGCTAGAAGGGCCGAATGGCCTACTCCTGCACCTATTTTCTATGTTTCTATGTTTCTATGTTTCCAGTTCAAACTGAAGACCAAACAGGGTAATGATGCATCTTTTTAACCCCATACACATAGGCTAGTGCTTCTTTCTCTACCATGCTGTAGGCTCTTTCTGCCTCTGACAAACTTTTTGAAGCATATGCAACAAGTTGTAATTTGCCCGACTCGTTAGCTCGTTGGACCACACAACCAACTCCATATGACGAAGCATCACAGGCCAATACTAGACGCTTACATGGATCATAATGTACCAGCAGCTTGTTAGAGCAAAGAAGATTAGTAGCTTTCTCAAAAGCTCTATCTTGAGACGCACCCCAAACCCAGTTGTCACCTTTTCTTAGCAGCATGTGCAGTGGCTCTAATAAGGTGCTCAATCTAGGTAAGAAATTATCAAAGTAGACCAAGGAACGAACGCAGCTCCATCACATTCTGAGGCTTGGGTGCATTTTGATGGCCTTGGTTTGAGAGTCCATAGGCCTGATACCATCAGCAGCAATTTTCCTCCCCAGGAATTCGACTTCCAGTGCCATGAAGACCCACTTGGAACGTTTCAGTCTGATTCCCACTTTGTCCAGACGATGTAGAATCTCTTCCTGGTTGTTCAGATGTTCGGCAGAGTCACGACCTGTGACCAGTATGTCATCTTGGAACACGACGGTTCTGGGGACGGACTTCAGTAGACTCTCCATGTTCCTCTGAAATATGGCTGCAACCGAAAAATTCCAAAAGGGCACCTGTTGTAGATAAACAGTCCCTTGAGTGTTGATGCATGTAAGTTTCTTCCACATGTCGACCAGCTCCTGTATCATGTAGGCAGACGTCAGATCCAGTTTTGTGAACGACTTCACCTTGGCTAGCATTGCAAACAGGTCATCTGCCTTCGGTAACGGGTATTGATCCTGTTTGGAAACTCGGTTGATTGTAACCTTGTAGTCTCCACAAATCCTGATAGTGCCATCACTTTTCAACACGGGAACAATGGGGCTGGGCCATTCGTTAAATTCGACCGATGATATGATCCTGTCACGCTGTAGTCTGTCCAGTTCGATTTCGACCTTCTTTCTCATCATGTATGGAACTGCCCGAGCTTTATGATGGATGGGTCTTGCATCTGAGTCCACATGGATCTACACCTTGGCTCCCGTGAAATTGCCGATGCCTGGTTCAAACAGCGAGCGGAACTTGCTCAGCACTTGAGCACATGGAATATCCTCCTCTGACGACAACGCTTTGATCTCGTTCCAGTTCCATTTGATTTTTTCTAACCAGTTCCTGCTGAACGTCATTGGCCTATTGCCTGGAACAATCCATAATGGTAAATCCTGAACCGCACCATCATACGACACCTCGATTACTGCACTGCCAATTATCGTTATGAGTTCTTTAGTGTACTTATGCAACTTAGCATTGACTGGACTCAGCTTAGGCCTCACAGCCTTAGTATCCCACAGCCTGTCGAATGTCCTCTGGCTCATTATTGATTGGCTCGCACCCATGTCCAATTTCATCGATACCGGCACACCATTAAGTTTTACATTAATCGTTATCGGTTGGCTCTTTGTTAGGAATGAATACAGTCCATAAACTTCTTCCTCTGGTATCTCAGATTGCATGTCCTGATCCGTGCTAGACTGGTCATCATCCTCCACGTGGTGTGTCGCACACGCTTGAGCAGTTGCGGACACATGCACTGGAGATGCCCCACTCTCGAATAGCTTTTACAAATATACTGTTTAAACCAACACTGATGATGCCGATGACTTCCCACACAACGCCAACACAGTGATATCAGATTCATTCCCATTGGCAGACTTTGAGCAGCCACAGGTTTCGCGTACGCAGTCGGGTAGGCCCTGCCATATGCAGCTCTGACAAACGACGATACTATCTTGTTTACAGTACTTGCCGAGTTCTGATTTTTCAATGATATCTGCTTTAAGCTTTTGTCCGTCGTCATGCATGATTGGGCAATCATGATGGCCTTGCTCAAATCCAGCATCTCCGCCACCAGTAGCTTACGCAGGATCACCTCATGGTTGATGCCGATTACAAAGAAGTCCCGCAGCATGTCTGCCAACACAGTTTCAAACTTACATGGTCCAGCTAGACGTCTTAGATCGGCAACGAATTCCGACACATCCTGGCCCTCAGAACGAACGTGTATATAGAATCGATATCTTGAGATGATGATGCCTTCACCTGGTTTGAGATGGTCACGTACTATAGCATACAATGCTTCATAGTCCTTGTCCGTTGGACTTAAGTGCGAGAGGAGATTCTTTATGAGTCCATAGATTTTTGGACCGCAAACCGCGAGGAGGATCGCCCGCCGCTGAACTGCGTCTTCCTCTTTCTCCATTTTGTTGGCCACGAAGTACTGGTTCAAGCGGGCTACAAAGTCTGCCCAATCTTCTGCCTCCACGAATTGCTCCAGAATTCCAATCATGCTCATTTTTGCATGCAAAGGTTCTTGTTACCTCATCACCAAATGTTGTGTATACACTAACTCAATAGACTGAATACTGTAAACTCCGAACAGGTACAAACCTGGCTCTACTTTATTAGGGCCCGAAGTGCAGACATTACAAGATGGCTGGTCTTTTATACCTGGCCCGCACACGTACGCACAGCCCAATAACCTCCGACAGTGGCGCCACCTTGTGGCTAGTAAATCCAAGCATACATACATGACAGATTTGAACTCAGCTGCTGCGTCTCGGTGCCAAAAGTGTAGACAGCAGAAGGTGTGCCTTAGCAGAACCTCGGTGATATGTTGGTGGTTCTGTACGTCCTGCTGACCCTCTGCGTCTGTGCTCATCCACTGAAGGGGCAATCTTCTGACTTTGTGTACCAGAATTTCTGATTTGTGTTTCCAGTGAGTGAGGCTCTCCATTAGCAGTGTGAAGTTGAAAAACTACTCCTTAAATATAGACACTGGCAACGCTGCTCGTGGTGTAAAATGCAGCTTTTGTTGCCCTCTTATTACTCTCACTCGAGTTCAAAGAAGAATCATAGAATGGTTACAACACAGAAGGAGGCTCTCTGCAAGAGCATTTCAGCTAGTCCCACTCCCCCGCCCTTTCCCCGTAGCCCTGCAATTTTTTTTCCTTCAGCTACTTATCCAATTCCCTTTTGAAAGCCGTGATTTAGTCTGCCTCCACCAGCCTTTCAGGCAGTGCATTTCAGATCCTAACCACTCGCGGCATAAAAAGGATTTTCCTCGTGTCGCCTTTGGTTCTTCTGCCAATCACCTTAAATCTGTGTCCTCTGGTTCTCGACCTATCTGCCAAAGGGAAGTTTCTCTCTACCTACTCTGTCCAGACCCCTCATGATTTTGAACACCTCTATCAATGCTCCTTTTGATAAGGGCAATCAATGATACTTGGGCGGAACCAGCAAAGACCAAAAAAATTCTATTGAAGATTTTGGCTGCCAGAATCAGCAGTGGGAGTGCCGCAACAACTGAACTCTGGGAATATAGGCCTAGTCTACTCAATCTCCTCTCATAGGGCAATCCCCTCATCCCAGGAACCAGTCTAGTGAACCTTTGTTGCATTCCCTCTAAGGCAAGTATCCTTAGGGGTTCGGCCAGCCTCCAGCCGATGCTATTGACCCCATTGAAACTTGCAGGAATAGTGGAAGAAGCCAGAATGGCTGAAGCTTGCTCGGCTAGATTGGAGGGGGAGGGGGGGTACTTGTAATATACAATATAAAACTTTTTGACACCTCATCTTCGAGGTCCAGGCTATGATACTGACTGGGATCCTCCTCCAGGTTAATCCCACATCTGTCCCTCTAGGCAAGTTTGGCCTGATCTCGCCAGGCTGACTGCGCCAACCCTATGCTAGGTCTCCACTTAGGGCAGGGACATGGGAATTCCCAACTGAGGGAGTCTGCCTTATATCAGCCGGGACCCGGAGTATCTGGATCCCAGCTGAGTTTGTGCCTGTTCCATTAAACTCCTGTCTGAATTCAGGGCGCGCATCTGCCAGAATGGAAATTGAATTTTGGGGCTTTGCAATTTGGAGCTGAAATAGAAATTGAATCACAGTCTGCAGTGGTAATTGCTGCCATCTCAATTTTTGATGTTTTTCCAGAAATTGTAATACCGATAACAGTTGTCGCTAAGCCAAAATCTAGCGGAGAAATGTGGTTATTTGTGATTAATGCTTACTTCTGATGGATAATTACACAGGGCATTGGTGAGGTCACATCTGGAGTACTGTGTACAGTTCTGGTCTCCTTATCTAAGGAAAAACATACTTGCCTTTGAGGGAGTGCAACAAAAGTTCCTGGGATGAGGGGATTGCCCTATGAGGAGAGATTGAGTAGACTAGACATATTCCCTCGAATTTAGAAAAATGAGAGGTGATCTATTTGAAAAATATAAAATTCTTAAGGGGCTGGACAGGGTTAATCCTGAGAAGATGTTTCCCCTGGCTGGGGAATCTAGAACACTGGGTCACAGTCTCAAAATAAGGGGTCGGCCATTTAGGACTGCAGTGAGGAGAAATTTCTTCACTCAAAGGGTTGTGAATCTTCGGAATTCTCTACCCCAGAGGGCTGTGGAAGCTCAGTCATTGCGTATATTCAAGACAGAGGTCGCTAATTTTTTGGTAACTAAGGGAATTAAGGGATATGGGGTTAGTGTGGGAAGGTGGAGTAGAGGTAGAAGATCAGCCATGATCTTGTTGAATGTCAAAGAAGGTTTGAAAAGCCAAATGGCCTACTCCTGCTCTTATTTCTTATGTTCTTATGTTCATATGTAATAGATGTGGAGACTGTAATAGACCAGTATAGAAAGGATTAGAGTACTAAAATAACAGGTCACTTACATTATTTCTGGTACCAAAACAGTGTGCATTTAAACAAATCAAAAAGCCACAATGCTGAAGCAACATTTTGCTGTATCATTGGTAAGTTCTTAATTACTTAGAATCCTAGAATGATACAGCACATAAGGTGACCATTTGGCTCATCGTGTCTTTGCTGGCTCTTTAAAAGACACCACCTAAGAGGGCAGCCTGGGTCTTGGTTTAATGTCTCATCTGAAAGACGGCACCTCTGACAATGCAGCACTCCCTCAGTATTGCATTGAGGTGTCGGCCTAGATTATGTGCTCAAGTCTTTAGCTCCAGCTGAACATAGCATTTTCAGTTTACTTCATAGGATAATAGTCTCTTTAATTTATACAATGCTAATACTGAACTGTTAGGAATAATGTGCACTTTTACATCATTTTGCTTACCTTAATGGTTTGTTGTTGTTCCTAGTAACCTGAGAGTATGGGGTGAGGAGGTTGAGCACTGCCTTGGGTAAACTATTGCTTCCTTGTTATGGGTTCAAGCCACACTCCAGAGGCTGGAGCATATAATCCAGGCTGTCACCTTAATGCAGTACTGAGGGAGCAGTGCATTGTCGGAGGTGCTGAATTTCGGATGAGGTATTAATCCGAGGCCCAATCTGCCCTCTCAAGTGGAAGCAAAAAATCCCATGGCACTATTCGAAGAAGAACAGGGGAGTTCTCCTGCTGTCCTTGTTATTTATTTCATTGTGGTTTGTGGGAGCTTGCTGTGTGCAAATTGACTGCTGCGTTTCCTACATTACAACAGCAACTACACTTCAAAAGTACTTCATTGGCTGTAAAGTGCTTTGGGACATCCTGAGGTTGTGAAAGGTACTAAATACATGCAATTCTCCTCTCTCTCTTTCTTCTTTTTTTCTTTTTTTTCTTTCTCAGTTGAGTTTTAAATGAATTAGGCTTATGACAATAATACATTAAAATAAAACACTTATTGAAGTTACATGCTATGACCCGCAAGGCTTCTGTCCATCTGTCATACTAGTTCAACACAACGTTTCTAAATGGTTTACAGGGTTCTGAAAATGCTTATCATGCTGGTATATTCAGCAAGGCAGGATTAGTGCTTTGTCATCATTTACAAAGGTCTCACAGAACTGCACTGATTTATTTTTATTATTCACTGCATTAATAACTAAGACAGTTATAGCCAAAAGTTGTAAAATGATTTCCAACAGTAGAGTAGAGTAATTTGTGTTAATAATTAATAGTGCCACAATGATAAATCGTACCGATTTTCTTGTATTACCGGTCATTTGCGTCCCTTCTGTTAATAAAATGCACTCCAGGGAAAATATCTCATTCCCATGATCATTTTGTATAAAATGCCTTTTGATGTAACTTCAGTAAAAAACTGATAGACTTCCATATCTGATACATTAGACCTTAAGGCCAATTTTAAATCTAAGTTACCCATACCTGGCCAAAGCAGATAAAGCATCTAGTTAATGAAAGAAATAGCTTGCATTTATATAGCACCTTTCCTGACCTCAGGATGTCTCAAAGCACTTTTGTAGTCACTGCTGTAATATCTTACAGACAGCAAGACATAAATGACCAGATAATTTGTATTTGGTGGTGTTGGTTGAGCGATACATTTTGATCAGGACACACTGCTCTTTTACAAATAGTGTCATGGGGTCTTTTACACCCAGCAGATAGGGCAGAACAGGCCTCAGTTTAACATCTCATCTGAAAGATAGCTCCTCTGACTGTGTAGCACTCCCCCAGTGTTGTACTGAAATGTTAACCTAGATTATGTGCTCAAGTCTCTGGATTGGGGCTTGAACCCACACCTTTTGATTCAGAGGTAAGAGTGCTGAGCCAAAATGACAGCTAAAAATTAAGCTGCTTGTTGCAATGTAATTCTGATCCACAATGGAGTAAAACTTTCAAACTTGAAAAACATAATAGAAATGATCCATGGAATAGAAGGGGAGGTTGATATGCTTACAATGCCATACAGAAAAGAGATCTGCTTTAGGCAGATGGCAGATGTAACTGCATGCAAAATCTAAGATTAAGTACTGACACTTCCATCACCAAAACAGCCCCTTTTGCTATCTGGTATTGGTTTCCTTTTTGTTGAGTAATTTAACTTAGTCAACTTGCAACTTAAATATAATATATATGAAGGAAGTGACATCCATTACATTATATTGTACCAGGTGTATGAATTATTAACCTGTTACTACATGTGGCCTGTACATCATTTCAGCTCACGCACACATTGGCTATATCTCCAATGGTTGTTCAAATATATGTCCGAACTTGTTGAACAAAAAGTGAAGTTAATCAAAGTGAGTTAAAGGAAGGAAACCAGAAACAATCAAACAAATAGGGAACATAATAGTGAACATAAATTACAAGGTTAAAGAAGGAAAACAAAGAGTGAGATAATGAATAAGATTAAGAACCAGGATTGACTTGAAGGAAAGAATGAAAAATTAACACATTTAGATTAGATCTGCAGTCTGCTTTGTGCACTGATCCTCCATTATAAACTACAAAAGAACACAATGATTAAACATGCCTCCCATGGTTGTATTAATGGTTAGTGACAGTCACTTTATATTCAAAACCGTGGGTGGGTAAAGACTGAAGAAAATGAACATTGTGTGTGACTGTATGTAAATGAACATCTCCCACAGGACAAATTTGATATCAATCGTCTACGGGAGATGAATAAATGTTCAACATTGTTTTGTGGACATAAGAACATAAGAAATAGGAACAGGAGTCAGCCATACGGCCCCTCAAGCCTGCTCCGCCAGTCAATAAGATCATGGCCGATCTGATCATGGACTCAGCTCCACTTTCCCGCCCATTCCCCATAACCTCTTATCCCCTTATCGTTTAAGAAACTGTCTATTTCTGTCTTAAATTTATTCAATGTCCCAGCTTCTACAGCTCTCTGAGGCAGCGAATTCCACAGATTTACAACCCTCTGAGAAAATAAATTTCTCCTCCTCTCTGCTTTAAATGGGCGGCCCCTTATTCTAAGATCGTGACCTCTAGTTCTAGTCTCCTCCTTCAGTGGAAACATATTCTCTGCATCCACCCTGTCAAGCACCCTCATAATCTTATATGTTTCGATAAGATCACCTCTCATTCTTCTGAATTCCAATGAGTAGAGGCCCAAACTACTCAACCTTTCCTCATAAGTGAACCCCCTCATCCCCGGAATCAACCTAGTGAACCTTCTCTGAACTGCCTCCAAAGCAAGTATATCCTTTTGTAGATATGGAAATTTTACTATCCTTTTGTGTTTCATGCACAAGTACCCCCAGGTCCCGCTGTACTGCAGCACTTTGCAATCTTTCTCCATTTAAATCTTACTGCACGCAGTATTTCAGGTGTGGCCTCACGAATACCTTATCGAGCTGCAGTAAGATTTCCCTACTTTGCAATAAAGGCCAAGATTCCATTGGCCTTCCTGATCACTTGCTGTACCTGCATACTATCCTTTTGTGTTTCATGCACAAGTACCCCCAGGTCCCGCTGTACTGCGTCACTTTGCAATCTTTCTCCATTTAAATAATAACTTGCTCTTTGATTTTCTTTCTGCCAAAGTGCATGACCTCACACTTTCCAACATTATTCTCCATCTGCCAAATTTTTGCCCACTCACTTAGCCTGTCTATGTCCTTTTGCAGATTTTTTGTGTCCTCCTCACACATTGCTTTTCCTCCCATCTTTGTATCGTCAGCAAACTTGGCTAAGTTTCTTCTTCCAAGTCGTTAATATAGATTGTAAATAGTTGGGGTCCCAACACTGATCCCTGTGGCACCCCACTAGTTACTGGTTGCCAAGCAGAGAATGAACCATTTATCCCGATTCTCTGTTCTCTGTTAGTTAGCCAATCCTCTATCCATGCTAATATATTACCCCCAACCCCGTGAACTTTTATCTTATGCAGTAAACTTTTATGTGGCACCTTGCCAATTGCCTTCTGGAAGTCCAAATACACCACATCCACTGGTTCCCCTTTATCGACTCTGTTCGCTATCAATTTATTCAGGCGACGCACTTCAAATGTAAACAGTGAAGGATTTATTGTGGTCATTCATATGTGCTGTGCCAGCCTGAATTGGACATTCAATCTATGTCGCTTGACTAATAGGTAACAGATACTGTGCACCCTCTGCTGCTAAAGCCAGTCAATGCACATTCAGCTTGTGTGAAATACTGTAGTACAACAACCATATCAGCTGTGGTGCTTATACTGGAGTACGAAGGAAGAATTACATTAATCCGAATCATCATCATAGGCAGTCCCTCGGAATCGAGGAAGACTTGCTGTCACTCTTAGAATAAGTCCTTAGTTGGCTGAACAGTCCAATATGCGAGCTACAGTCCCTGTCACAGGTGGAACAGATAGCCGTTGAGGGAAGGGGTGGGTGGGACTGGTTTGCCGCACGCTCTTTCCGCTGTCTGCGCTTGATTTCTGCATACTCTCGGCGATGAGACTCGAGGTGCTCAGCGCTCTCCCGGATGCACTTCCTTCACTTAGGGCGGTCTTTGGCCAGGGACTCCCAGGTGTCGGTGGGGATGTTGCACTTTATCAGGGAGGCTTTGAGGGTGTCCTTGTAACGTTTCCTCTGCCCACCTTTGGCATGTTTGCCGTGAAGGAGTTCCGAGTAGAGCGCTTGCTTTGGGAGTCTCGTGTCAGGCATGCGAACAATGTGGCCTGCCCAGCGGAGCTGATCAAGTGTGGTCAGTGCTTCAATGCTGGGGATGTTGGCCTGGTCGAGAACGCTAATGTTGGTGCGTCTGTCCTCCCAGGGGATTTGTAGGATCTGGCGGAGACATCGTTGGTGGTATTTCTCCAGCAACTTGAGGTCGAGTAACGGTTTGAGATTGGCACACACTCCTAAGACTCCTGCGCTTCCTGTCTCTTCATTCTCTTCCCCATGACCACCCATTTACTATCCTGAACTCTCTGCCTGTGAGGTGGCCATCTCAAGGAACGTACGATCGAGGAAACTCTCAGCCTCCCTGATGCCTAGCAGTGACTCCAGTTGCCCCTCAAGCTCGGAAACCCTGAGCTCAAGGTCAAGCAGCTGGAGCCACTTCCTACACACGTCCTGAAGTTCCTACATGGCACAGGAATTGCAAGCAACATGTCTCAGCTGCCCATTCATGATCTAAAAAATCTCTATTCCCTCTTTTAAACGCACTTTATTGGCTGTAACGTGCTTTGAGATGTCCCGTGGTCATGAAAGGCACTATATAAATGCAAGTCTTTCTTTTTCTTACTAACTGTCTTGGTCATAAACATAGAGCCGTTCCTCTTAGACCAGGTGCTTTGTACCTGATGGATCAAAAATTGTTACAGTCAGAACCTTAATATTACAATAAAATGATACAATATATAACTAACTGTCAGCCTACAGGTGCCAAACTTTACTGGAAAAACAACCTTACCAAACACTAGTACACTCCGAAGACCAGGAAAATCGTGGGTTCAATCCCTGGTATGAGCTAAACTCGGGTAGTGTTAGCGCATCAAAATTGGACTCAATGCCCCTTGGTTAGAGTAGAGGAAATTGACCAGGGTACCCAGCCCTGATTGCTATCCAATGACTTCTTATCCATGCATATATGTTGGGTCACAACCAGAAAAGCCTCTGCTGTGGGAATCCCTCACTATTGAATAGTCTGCCAGTACCATATTACTAGAGGGTGTGCGCGTGCAGCCCGATGACCTCCAACAGTGGCGCCCCCTGGTGTCTGGTGATCCCACGCATCAATACATAACAACATCCCCTTTCAAGATCTTAATATCAGTCTCTTTACAAATTAGGACAGTCTGGGACTTTCCTCTCACGAGTTGATCGTCTCAGTTCAACTTCAGTTCTAGGCGAGTGTTCTGAGTCAGTTGTGACTGAAGGCTGAGTAACCGATCTGATGGGAGTGGTAATAACCACATCAGAGACTGGAGGTCCAGTTTCAGTAATGACAGCAAAGTCGTCTGATGAATGAACATTGGTTGGTTGGTCAAACGGTTCCAGTTCATCCGTGTGCTGCAGTTTTACCTGATCAACATGTATTCTGCATGTTTGCCCATTCTTGAGCACGACAGTAAACACTCTGTTACCCTCCTTGACTGTAACAGTATTGGCGATCCACTTTGGACCTTGACCATAGTTCAGTACATAAACCGGATCGTTGACCGAGATGTCACGTGACACAGCAGCACGATCATGATACCATTGCTGACTTTGACGTCTGTTTTCAACACGATCATTCAGATCAGGATGAACAAGAGAAAGCTTGGCCTTGAGATTTCTCTTCATCAGTAGTTCAGCAGGGGAAACCCCAGTAAGCGTATGAGGTCTGGTCTGTGTAACTGAGCAATACACATGACAAACGAGTCTGCAGTGAACCCTGAGTTACACGTTTCATATTTTGCTTGATCGTTTGAACAGCACGCTCTGCTTGACCATTAGAAGCAGGTTTTAATGGAGCCGACCTCAAATGTCTAATACCATTGAGTTTCATGAACTCCTGAAACTCATGACTTGTGAAGCAAGATCCGTTGTCGCTCACAACAATGTCAGGCAAACCATGAGTAGCAAACATGACACGAAGGCTCTCAATAGTAGCTGTAGATGTACTGGATGACATAATAATACACTCTATCCACTTTGAATATGCATCCACCACAACAAAAAACATCTGTCCCATGAAAGGGCCCGCAAAATCGATGTGGATCCTCAACCATGGTTTAGATGGCCACGACCAAAGACCCAGCTTAGGCTTCACAGCCTCAATGTCCCAAAGCTTGTCGAATGTCCTTTGGCTCATTATCAACTGACTCGCACCCGTGCCCAGCTCCATTGATACAGGCACGTCATTCAGCTTCACATTAACGATTATCGGCTGGTTTGGGAATACTCAGCAGGTCAGGAAGCATCTCTGGAGAGAGAAAAACAGAGTTAAAGTTTCAGGCCGATGACCTTTCACCAGATATATATGTAAACCATTTTTTTCTACTGGAGCAACTGGGAGAGTCTACCAGCTATTGTGAATGTAAATTAAGATAGAAAATCTTCTGCCACATCACTCACAATGATGTACACCGGTATAATAATAGTGATGTTTATGCCACACAGGGAATAATATTGAGGCCACTGATTGACAGTGATTGAATAAGTCAAATTCTACTTTTATTAAACTGTATTCTTGGATTTTTGCTGGTGCTTCCGAGATTGAATTCCTTCACTCTGTTATTTTGTGAAAACGGTTGATAACTGCTTGATACATTTCTTTACCAATGTATTTTTTTTATTCCTTACTGATTTTAAAGCTGAGCATTCAGCTGCAGTTAGATATCTGATATTCAGGTTCGAGGTTCCACCGGTACGCTCGCGGCCTTCCGCGAGAGGTGGGCACCGGAGGGACTGGAGTGCATCATCACGCCCGGCAACCAAATTTTTATTTGATTTTACGTTTTAAAGTTTAATTTGTTTTAATTGCCAGTGCTTTTAGTGTCCCCCTCCCCTTTTATAGGGGGCACTGGAGGAAAAAAAAAAAATTTGATTTTAGTGCCCAAAAAAAAACCAAAAAAAAAGAAAAACACAAAAAAGAAAAAAAATGGGCCTTGTAAATATCTGGTGTGTCATCCAGGTCGGGTGGCACCGATTAATGTTTATGTTTTACAGGTAAACTCCAAAAGAGTTTCAGGTTCGAGGTAGTGGGGTTTAGCTGCAATGGAGATGATTGTACACTTCAGGAATACTGAGGCTCATTCTGGATTGTAGTCGCAGCAGGGGATAGTACTCAGAAGGGCTTAGTTTGGCAGCATTTCAGTTGAGGTGGCACAGGTTTGATGGCATTGGGGAGAAGATCCTTTGTTCTGGCATCACCGAACAGGAGAACCTTGGGATTTGGTAGATTTGTCGAGGTTTGGCAAACAAAACTTGGGTAATGTGGTGGGTAGGGTGAGGGGGAATATTTGTTTGAAATTACCCTTTCCCTTGAAGCTTTCTACCTCTTTTTCAACTGGAGTTGCTCCGTTTTTTTTTTGGAGCAACTCAATTTTTTCAACAGGGGGCGTTATCAACCACTTACCCCTGTTTTGGCCATTTATGCAAGTTTCGACAGTTAAAACTTACACCAAACTAACTTAGGCCAGAGCAAGTGTCCACTTTTGTACGTTCTGAAAAACCCTGTGGTGAGTTAAGAGTTCAGCGCCCAGGTAGCCAGACACGGGGTGGGAAGCATTAAACACTAAGCACTAAAGCATTAAACACATCGCTGTAACCAATAAAGAACCATATAAACCCTAGCATTTAATAAATAATAGAAAATGTAAAATAAATCAAGTAATAAGTAATAAAGAGTCTTACCTTCCCGACTGGAGCACGCACCGGCAATGCCCTTCGGCCAGGGCTAGGTGCGGGAGCCTCCAGCAGCAGTGTAGTAACTCAACCTCAGAATAGTATTCTTATTACCAACAACAGACTCTTACTTTCTGAATATTATGATTGCACAGTTGAATTATCAAGACTTTCTGCCATCGACTTACATTAAATTGAACCTGTTTGAACACCTCCAAGAAAATTAGATTTATACGTAAATATAATCAGGTACTGCATAATCAACAATGTAGAAATGTTTCATTTATTCAAAGCAGTTAACTTTTTGATATTGAAGTTCAGAAACAGAGGAGCTCTTTAGGTAAATTCCAGCTAGTTTCCTTTTGACTACATTTTAAAGATGAGGGTGCAGAAATTGCAGTTGAAGGCTTCAGTCACTGTGAGCTGTCCTCTTTATTTGTAAGTGTTTCGATGCTCTGACTACAGCAAGACGCAACAGATGACTTTATCAAAATTACCAAACATATCAACATTGGAACAAAGTGCCTCTGTGGTGCCTGTAAGGCACTTCGAGTCTAGGCGGAGCACTGATTACTTTCTGAGCAGTTTTAGAATAATCAATAAACATGGATAAAAACCTGGTTGCGGCGGGGAGCCCATTCGGCCAGGGCTCGGGGCGGTGTGTGAAAACACCGGCAGCTGTAGGAGGTGTGGATCGGGTGGCTGGACACTACCGGGGCCATGATTTATGATGAGGTGGCTGAGGTAAGTAAAAAAAAAATTTACCTTTTTAGTTGCCGCTTTCTTCGTGGATTCCTGCACGCAAACGCTTCCAGGTAGGTGATTTTTAAATTGCAGAGCCTGCAGCATTGGGCTTGGGCCCCACGACACAGAATCTGGGGGCCAGGAGCTACTCCGCACGCGCGCAGCTACGGGCAGTCTTTTAGACTCCAGCTGTGCTGCGCCGAGGCCACAGGAGGCCTCATTTCAGTCGAGACTAGCAAGGTAGAAAACAGGCGCACTTTTTATTCCAGGAAATCTGCGGATCGCTGAGGTGCGCCGTTCTATTCCGCAAATGAAACTTGGGCCCATTGAGAGGAAACATTTACTTGTGTGGAGGTCATAAACCAACTGTGGAGATCCAACATGCTGGGTCTACTAATTCGAGTAGACCAATTTGGATGATGTATTGGGAGTTGTGACTTTGGCCACGTGTTGAGCTAAACAAGAATCAGCATCCTCCCTTTCTGGGTATAATTGCTGGCACTCAAATTCTCATTAGAACGGGCCGGGAGACGTTTCTAGTGTAGTGTATGTAGGCACCTTTAGTAATGACTCCACAAGGCAGGGTATGATACTTAAACATTGTAGACCTGTAGTCCTTTATTTGCAGCTCCTGAGTGAGGACAACGAGCTGTGTGTTCCTTTTTATACTGGGTTACCTGCAGTGTGCAGGTAACTCTTAGGTCTCCAGCAGCAGCACCCTCTGGTGTACAGGCAAGGTGTGTACAATGTAAGGGTACATTCAGTGTTGCATAACAGTGTTACAGACATCACACAGTAAACAGGCATGCATACACAACAACACTTCCCCCCCCCCTAAGCATTTTTTATATCCTTATTGTCATGCCCAGGGGAGGTGATCAGTGGTGGGCTATGGGAGGTTGTGGTGAGGGTTGTGTGGTTGCCAGGTGTGACCCCTGTGCTTGAGGCTGGCCTCGTAGGTTTCCCCTCCCTCACACACAGAGCATGTGGGTGTTACTGTTGTGGGATCCCTCAGGGGGGGTAGCCACGGCAGCAGTGGGTGATGTGTATAGACTGTGATGTGCGTAGTTGTGGGGTGGTGGGCAGGGCCACAAGACGGGGTGGGCTCCTTGTCCACCAATTGGGATGAGGGTCAGGTCATCCCAAGGTTTGCCAGGGAAGCTGGAGGGTATTGGCCTCAGGCTCCTGGTGTTGGCCTTGGTGGTCAGGGGTTGTAGGGCTGATCTGGTGCAGGTTGCCATTGGTGGTGACTGGGCTGCCCATTGACCACTGTCCCTGTAGTGGGTCTGCTCCCACTGGCTGTGTGTGTCCTGCAAGGGGTATCACATTCATTCCAAAGGTCCAGGCGACATGGTCAGGTAGGGGGTCTCCCACAGGGGGATTCCATTGGCATCAGCATGGTCCCTGTAGGACCCAATGTCCTTTGGCAGTGTCCTACTGGTATACATGACACCTTGGCTCTGATCACACATAGTCGAGCCTGCATTATACATTCTAGCACTTGCATCACTTTTTGGTGTCCTGGTTTCAACAGACATACTTACATTACATAGAAACATAGAAACATAGAAAATAGGTGCAGGAATAAGCCATTCGGCCCTTCTAGCCTGCACCGCCATTCAATGAGTTCATAGCTGAACATGCAACTTCAGTACTCCATTCCTGCTTTCTCGCCATACCCCTTGATCCCCCGAGTAGTAAGGGCTACATCTAACTCCCTTTTGAATATATTTAGTGAATTGGCCTCAACAACTTTCTGTGCTAGAGAATTCCACAGGTTCACCACTCTCTGGGTGAAGAAGTTTCTCCTCATCTCGGTCCTAAATGGCTTACCCCTTATCCTTCGACTGTGACCCCTGGTTCTGGACTTCCCCAACATTGGGATCATTCTTCCTGCATCTAACCTGTCTAAACCCGTCAGAATCTTAAACGTTTCTATGAGGTCCCCTCTCATTCTTCTGAACTCCAGTGAATACAAGCCCAGTTGATCCAGTCTTTCTTGATAGGTCAATCCCACCATCCCGGGAATCAGTCTGGTGAACCTTCACTGCACTCCCTCAACAGCAAGAAACTTAACTGTTGTTGGCATCAAGTTACTCCCAGATTTTTAAACAAAATGTTAATTAGCGTAATGGTATACACCGAGTTAAAACAGAAAATTCGAGAAACACGCAGCAGGCCTGTCAGCATATGCAGAGAGAAGAGACAGGCCAATAGTTTGGACAAGAGCAGACCTGACTTCAAATGTTGGTCCGTCTGTTCGCCACACAGATGCTATCCGACCTTAGGTGTGTTGCCTGCATGTTCCGGTTTTGTTTTGGATTTCTAACATTTGCAATTTTTTTAATATTTATTGGTATAAGTTGATTTATCTCACTGGTAGGAGTGGTACACTATATTTCAATTGGGTTACTTCATAGAATCATAGAGGTTTACGGCACAGAAGGACGCTATAAGAACATATGAATTAGGAGCAGGAGTAGTCCATACGGTCCCTCAAGCCTGCTCCGCCATTCAATAAGATCATGGCTGATCTTTGACCTCAACTCCACTTTCCCACTCATATCCATTGATTCCCCTAGAGTCCAAAAGTCTATCGACCTCAGCCTTGAATATACTCAATGACACAGCATTCCAAAGATTCACAACCCCCTGAGCGAAGAAATTCCTCCTCATCTCAATCTTAAATAGAAATTTACAGCACAGAAGGAGACCATTCGGCCCATCATGTCCGCATCAGCTGACAAAGAGCTATCCAGCCTAATCCCACTTCCCAACTCTTGGTCAGTAGCCCTGTAGGTTACAGCACATCAGGTGCACATCCAACTACTTTTTAAATGTGGTGAGGGTTTCTGTCTCGACCACCCTTTCAGGCAGTGAGTTCCAGATCTCTACCACCCCCTGGGTGAAAAAAAAATCCCTCAAACCCCCTCTAACCCTCCTACCACTTATTTTAAATCTATGCCTTTTGGTTGTTGACTGCTCTGCTAAGGGAAATAGGTCCTTCCTATCTACTCTTATCTAGGTGCCTCATAATTTTATGCACCTCAATCAGGTCTCCCCTCAGCCTCCTCTGTTCCAAAGAAAACAACCCCAGCCTATCCAATCTTTCCTCAAAGCTAAAATTCTCCAGTCCAAGCAACATCCTCGTAAATCTTCTCTGTACCCTCTCTAGTGCAATCACATCTTTCCTGTAATGTGGTGACCAGAATTGCACACAGTACTCAAGTACTTCCTACAGATCATAGCCTCCTTCTCAACTCTCCCTTCATCAGATCACTACCCACATCCAGATACAAAAGGGGAAGTTCACAGAAATCTTGTAATTATTAAAAGGACGACCCCTTTAACCTGAGACAATGCCCTTTAGTTCTCGACTCTCCAGCCAGGGGAAACAACCTCTCAGCATCTACCCTGTCAATCCTCCTCAGAATCGTATATGTTTCAATGAGATCACCTCTTATTCTACCAAACTCCAGAGAATATAAACCCAATCTACTCAATCTCTCCTCATAGGACAACCCTCTCATCCCAGGGATCAATCTAGTGAACCTTTGTTGCACTGCCTCCAAGGCATGCATGTCCTTTCTCAGATAAGGAGACCAAAACTGTGCACAGTACTCCAGGTGTGGTCTCACCAAAGCCCTTTACAATTGTAACAATTGTACTCTTGTACCACAACCCCATAGCAATAAAGGCCAACATGCCATTTGCCTTCCTAATTGCTTGCTGTGCCTACATGCTAACTTTCTGTGTTTCCTAAATCTCTCTGAACACCCACATTTAATAGTTTGTCACCATTTAAAAAATATTCTGTTTTTCTATTCTTCCTACCATTCAGCCCATCGTGTCTGTGCCTGAACCTGTAGGAAGTAAAGCAGCAGTGATTCAAGAACAATGGTTCATGGGGATCTCGAGTACTATGGCTGGAGCTCATTTTAAATGTTTTCAATAATAAAAACAGAAAATGCCGGAAATCTCAGCGGGTCAGGCAAGCATCGGTGGAGAGAGAAACGGAATCAACGTTTTGGGTCTGTGACCCTCCCTCAGAACATTTTCATATACCATGTGCAGGGCTCAGTCCATTGACTCGCCACGTTGACTTTACAATGGTCTTCCCCACGAATGGTGTCTTCAATCTGCGTCTAAACAATGTGCAGCACAAATATCTGCAAAGCAAAAATCACAAGCCATCGTTCCTGCTCCCCAAAGAAAGGCACGGTCATCAATCTGGTTGGAATGTTTGGAACAAACAGCATAGACACAGGGATAGTGGCCAATTACTAAACGTAAACTGCGCACATACATGACTTAGTTCACTCGGTCATGCAATGCTGGTGTGAATTGTGTCGCTCCTTACTAATTTGACATGAATTTCCTGTTAGTCATCACTTCCCAATGTACATCCTCGTGATTGATCTGCTACTTGGTTGTCCGATAGTCTAAGCAATCCTGGAGAACTGAAGTATGGATAACTGGCATTAGACTACAAGGGAATGATGCTATCGGCAGGGGGGCGAGGGGGGGTCAGATTACATCAGAAAGCACCAGAGCAGAATTTGGAGCAGCTGAATCCCAGGATTAGGTTACTGACTGTAATCCTTTGACATACATCTTGTATTTCTTTTTTGTATAAAGCTACCCGTTCTTCTGATATTGCAGTTTAATGCTGAGTGATGTCAGACTTCATGCTGTATTTGGACTGTGACACAGGAACTTGAAGACAACTATTTAGACATGTTTGTCATTTAGAAACATAGAAACATAGAAAATAGGTGCAGGAGTAGGCCATTCGGCCCTTCTAGCCTGCACCGCCATTCAATGAGTTCATGGCTGAACGTGCAACTTCAGTACCCCATTCCTGCTTTCTCACCATACCCCTTGATCCCCCTAGTAGTAAGGACTTTGTCTAACTCCTTTTTGAATATATTTAGTGAATTGGCCTCAACAACTTTCTGTGGTAGAGAATTCCACAGGTTCACCACTCTCTGGGTGAAGAAGTTCCTCCTCATCTCGGTCCTAAATGGCTTATCCATTATCCTCAGACTGTGTCCCCTGGTTCTGGACTTCCCCAACATTGGGAACATTCTTCCTGTATCTAACCTGTATCAGAATTTTAAAGGTTTCTATGAGGTCCCCTCTCATTCTTCTGAACTCCAGTGAATACAAGCCCAGTTGATCCAGTCTTTCTTGATAGGTCAGTCCCGCCATCCCGGGAATCAGTCTGGTGAACCTTCGCTGCACTCCCTCAATAGCAAGAATGTCCTTCCTCAGGTTAGGAGACCAAAACTGTACACAATACTCCAGGTGTGGCCTCACCAAGGCCCTGTACAACTGTAGCAACACCTCCCTGCCCCTGTACTCAAATTCCCTCGCTATGAAGGCCAACATGCCATTTGCTTTCTTAACCGCCTGCTGTACCTGCATGCCAACCTTCAATGACTGATGTACCATGACACCCAGGTCTCGTTGCACCTCCCCTTTTCCTAATCTGTCACCATTCAGATGATAGTCTGTCTCTCTGTTTTTACCACCAAAGTGGATAACCTCACATTTATCCACATTATACTTCATCTGCCATGCATTTGCCCACTCACCTAACCTATCTAAGTCACTGTGCAGCCTCATAACAAGGCATTTCACATTCTCTATCATTATTGTTAAGCATAATAAACTTGTTCTTAACCTTACTGACACCTGCATTCATCCCATTAGTCACATTAGTTAAACCAGCATCACAATTCATTGTTACATTGCATACATTTTCATACTTGCACCCTTTAATCGCATCTTTAGATTTAAAGTCCGTGTACTCAACTAGTTGAAACTTCCCCTTTAAATTTTTTTGGTTACCGGTCTCCTTTAAGGGAGCCTTCAAATCCGATTGGCTGCTCGATGTCACATGATGCTCCTCCATGTTCACTTGTGGCATGGCGGAGGCCATTTTGATTACAGGTTCTGCTGCTTGTGATGCTGCAACCATTTTCTGATCTTGCTGCAGGTAGGCTGTGGTGCTCTTTTCTTCCACAGGTTCGATCCTGGAAGTTGGGAATCCATTTCTTTCGTCGATGTTCACCTCTTGGAATGCTGCCCCAGCCTGGAAATTGGAGTTTGGATCCTCGGTCTCGGAGATTTTGCCGGGGTGCTGTGAGCAGTCGAGCTGGACAGTGGAATCTCCGGATGCTGCAATGGATCCATGTTCAAGGTCGATTGCTGGAGCCTGGAGGTCTGGGAGCAGCTTCGCTTGGACAGGCTGTCGTTGTGGTCGATTGGCGGGATTCACCCAAAGTTCTTCAAAGGTCGCTTGGCTCATCACAGGCTGGCTCGCTCCTGTGTCGCTCTCTATAGAAACTGGGACCCCGTCGATGACTACTTTCATCACCCACGGAGAACTTTCGGTGGAGCAGGTATGAGTTCCATACTTTTCTTCCAGGGGTTGAGTAACTTCATCTTCCTCTGTGTCAGAGCCCCGGTGATCAGCCAACTCATCCGAGACGTGGTGAGTAAAGCTTTTTCTGCATATCCTTTGAAGGTGCCTTTTCTCTTTGCATGCATAGTCTTTGTAGAGGCACTGGTGGGCTCTGTGGTTTCCTCCACAGCGTCAGCACGGGGCTAGCCGGTTTGCCCCATGTGGCGGACTCAGGGTTGTGGGACTCGGGGCAGCGTTTTTGCCCTTAGAAGTATCAATGCGGTGCACTGCTCTCGTCAGTTTAGAATCCCTTTGTGCTTCATTTAGTTGCACGGTGCAGCTAGTCTCCTTAAGTGTTCCAATCTTTCTACAAAAGCATCCCAATCTTCCCCATCGGAAATTGCTGAAAGTTGTTGAGATTCGACATGCTGAGTGTGTGGTTTGTGACCTCGTATTGCCGTCACCAGTTATAGCGTATATAGGCATCTTTAGTAATAACTCCACGAGGCAGGGTATGATACTTAAACAGTGTTGACCTGTAGTCCTTTATTTGCAGCTCCTGAGTGAGGACAACAAGCTGTGTGTTCCTTTTTATACTGGTTTACCTGCAGTGTGCAGGCAACCCTTAGGTCTCCTCCAGCAGCAGCACCCTCTGGTGTATAGGCAAAGTGTGTACAGTGTAAGGGTACATTCAGTGTTGCATAACAGTGTTACAGACATCACACAGTAAACAGGCATGCATACACTGCACCTAGCCTTTCCTGAAATCTGGATCTTGAATTTTATGAACTGGCCCTCTATGTACAAAGGAACCATCTGTGTTAGAATAAATTACTAAATTCTCTTGCTACATGTTTCTAATGAAGCCCCCAGACTTGTTTAGTCACCTCCTAAAATGCCACATACAGGATAGAACATCAGAAAGGTGGATTGGTATTCCAGTATTCCAGTGCGGAGTAGCGACGAGAGATCGTGGCGGAGGTGCGGCAAATGGGGGGTATGGGGCCCAGAAGAGCCGAGGGCCCAGGGGAAGCTAGGGCCAGCCCACACTGCGATATGTGTGCGCGCACTAGGTCCATGCAGCAGAGCTGGTCTCCAGCCGTCCTGGTTAACCCTTGCCACTGGATAAAGGTCTAGCTCTGTCAAGCCCATGTGGTGGCTGATGTGCAACAGTCACCACACGTTAAAAAAATCCATGCACAGGCATCTTCCACCCCTGGAGTTCAGGACTGGAACATCGGGTCCTTCATTGAAACATCTACAAACTCATCCCTTTTGGTGTGGAAACAAGTCATCCTCATTCGAGGGACCGCTTATGATGACTCGAGGGTGACCAGCTTTTTTTTATTTGTTCAGGGATGTGGGCGTCACTGGCAAGGCCAGCATTTATTGCCCACACCTAACTGCCCATGAGAAGGTGGTGGTGAGCCGCCTTCTTGAACTGTTGCGGTCCGTGTGGTGAAGGTACTCTCACAGTGCTGTTGGGGAGGGAGTTCCAGGATTTTGACACAGCGATGATGAAGGAACAGCGATATATTTCCAAGTTAGGATGATGTGTAACTTGAAGGGGCACTTGCAGGTGATGGTGTTGCCATGTGCCTGTTGCCCGTGTCCTTCTAGGTGGTAGAGGTCGTGGGCTTGGAAGGTGCTGTCGAAGAAGCCTTGGCGAGTTGCTGCAGTGCATCTTGTAGATGGTACACACAGCAGTCATGGTGGTGCACAGAGTGAATGTTTAATGTGGTGGATGGGGTGCCAATTAAGCTGGCTGCTTTGTCCTGGATGGTGTTGAGCTTCTTGAGTGTTGTTTCTGTGGAACTACACCCAGCTAGGAATCAACACGTTCAGGAAAGGAGAGGCAAGGACAATTGATGGAAAAAATAATCAGGTCATATAAATCACATGTATCAGAATTAATTTTGCTTACATTGTCCCAGATTCATTCCTATCTATTCAATATAAGAACATAATCATTTTGAGGAAAAAGCCATTAGGTCCAACAAACCCAATCATTTTTGATTGCTCTCGAACCCATCTATCTGCCTTCCTCCTTCAATTCATTCTTTCTCCAGAAACAAATTTGTTTGCCTCTTGAACCCATTTATAATATTCATTTCAGTTGGCTTTTCTTCTAGCTTGTTTCACAACTCTATCACCGTTTATGTACAAAAAGCTACTTTAGAGAAGCATATGTTTAAAGGTGATCTGATCAAGGTTTATAAGATGATGAAAGAAATAGATTGTGCTCGAGTTGATAGTTTGTTCTAATTATATAGATTAGGGAGGACCAGGGTTCACAATTTTAAGTTGTACAATGCCAAATCTAGGTTAGATGTCAGAAGTTGTTCCCTGCCACCCCCCCCCCCCCCCCCACCCCCTCCAACTCCCCAGAGAACAGTGGACCTCTGGAAAAGGTTATTGGCTTGTGTGGTGGACGTCAATTCACTGAATTACTTTGAGCGAGAGATGGACCTGTTTCTGGCTGGGGTGGAGCTCAACTCGTTTTAAAAAGAGCTAGATACTGCATAGAATTATCAGAGCCAGTGTGATCTCCTGGACTAGATTCAATTGACCTGGGCCGGAGGTGGGAGGTGGTGGGGTAAAGGTCGGAGAGGAATTTTCCAGATTATTTTGCCCCCCTAAATTGGCCTGGGTTTTTAATCTGGGTTTTTTTTTCCCTCTCCCAGATGATATGGTTTTTGGGTGGGAAGAGAATGTATATATTATGGGGTAGGCTGGATGAACCAGTGAGCCTTTCCTGTCCATCATTGTTCCTATATTCATATCTTTCTAAGTCTGCCTGACTTCCTTTTGTACTCTTAACATCCTATTTTTTTTAACTTGTTCCCCGTGGTATTTGAACCATTTGGCATAATTTTCCTGGATCAACTTTGTAAATTCTCTTTGGAATCTTGAAGATTTCAATTTGATGCATTGAACAAACTCTGCTTAATTAACCAATGCCCAGAATAGTCTTCGTTGCTCTCCTCTGTACCTCGAACTAATAATATCCTTTGCCTGAGGATGTGACCAGTATTGTGCAGGATGGGCAGGATCAACCTTAGACAGGCTTTACTTGTATTATTTTAAGAAAGGAAGAGGGTAAAATATGAAATCAATTTAAAGATGGTAAGTCTCAATGGTTTACAAAGCAATGCACCTTATCTGCTAAGGGCACTTTTAACATTGCAAATCGCCCACCAGCGAACAGTTCGGAGATTATAATCCAGTAAATTCATCTGACATCCTTGGAGGTCCCACAATGAATGAATTTGATTTTGTTGCAAATATGCCTTTAAATTCGACTTTGGAAGTCAAAGATACAAGCATTTGCAATGTGAAAGTAACTGATGTCTGTCTAATGTGTCTACAGTGTTGCCATCAGCCCGAGTTTGTCCTTTCAGATATTCAATGAGCTAAGTGCTGGGATGTGCTGATAATCGCGCCTCTTTGAATAAGTTGGAATCAATCAATTCGGAAGCAGGAAGGTTGATTTGCAAACTATGGGCCCATGACAAGTAGATGCTGCTATTGTCAGCGAGAGAAAGGATTGAACAATGGGCTAAGGCAAGAGCACACAATCTCATGAGATTTGATAAAATTAAACTCCTGAAGAGATACCAGCCAAGAGATTTTTCCCTGATAATTGATGGGTTTTATCCGAAAGTAGGTGGCAAATGAACAGGAAGAATGACGGTGTAAGCATGCTAAGAGATTTCGGTCCCTTTGAACATGCAATGTCAAGGCCACACCAGGTCTCACAGAGCTTATAGTATTGACTGTCTTTTGTTCCAATATTCATTTTAAGTAAGAATATATATTATAAAGTAAATTGAAGGTTGGCATGCAGGTACAGCAGGCAGTTAAGAAAGCAAATGGCATGTTGGCCTTCATAGCGAGGGGATTTGAGTACAGGGGCAGGGAGGTGTTGCTACAGTTGTACAGGGCCTTGGTGAGGCCACACCTGGAGTATTGTGTACAGTTTTGGTCTCCTAACCTGAGGAAGGACATTCTTGCTATTGAGGGAGTGCAGCGAAGGTTCACCAGACTGATTCCCGGGATGGCGGGACTGACCTATCAAGAAAGACTGGATCAACTGGGCTTGTATTCACTGGAGTTCAGAAGAATGAGAGGGGACCTCATAGAAACCTTTAAAATTCTGACGGGGTTAGACAGGTTAGGTACAGGAAGAATGTTCCCAATGTTTGGGAAGTCCAGAACCAGGGGACACAGTCTAAGGATAAGGGGTAAGCCATTTAGGACCGAGATGAGGAGGAACTTCTTCACCCAGAGAGTGGTGAACCTGTGGAATTCTCTACCACAGAAAGTTGTTGAGGCCAATTCAATAAATATATTCAAAAAGGAGTTAGACAAAGTCCTTACTACTAGGGGGATCAAGGGGTATGGTGAGAAAGCAGGAATGGGGTACTGAAGTTGCACGTTCAGCCATGAACTCATTGAATGGCGGTGCAGGCTAGAAGGGCCGAATGGCCTACTCCTGCACCTATTTTCTATGTTTCTATGTTTCTAAATGACAAACATGTCTAAATAGTTGTCTTCAAGTTCCTGTGTCACAGTCCAAATACAGCATGAAGTCTGACATCACTCAGCATTAAACTGCAATATCAGAGGAACGGGTAGCTTTATACAAAAAAGAAATACAAGATGTATGTCAAAGGATTACAGTCAGTAACCTAATCCTGGGATTCAGCTGCTCCAAATTCTGCTCTGGTGCTTTCTGATGTAATCTGACCCCCCCTCGCCCCCCTGCCGATAGCATCATTCCCTTGTAGGCTAATGCCAGTTATCCATACTTCAGTTCTCCAGGATTGCTTAGACTATCGGACAACCAAGTAGCAGATCAATCACGAGGATGTACATTGGGAAGTGATGACTAACAGGAAATTCATGTCAAATTAGTAAGGAGCGACACAATTCACACCAGCATTGCATGACCGAGTGAACTAAGTCATGTATGTGCGCAGTTTACGTTTAGTAATTGGCCACTATCCCTGTGTCTATGCTGTTTGTTCCAAACATTCCAACCAGATTGATGACCGTGCCTTTCTTTGGGGAGCAGGAACGATGGCTTGTGATTTTTGCTTTGCAGATATTTGTGCTGCACATTGTTTAGACGCAGATTGAAGACACCATTCGTGGGGAAGACCATTGTAAAGTCAACGTGGCGAGTCAATGGACTGAGCCCTGCACATGGTATATGAAAATGTTCTGAGGGAGGGTCACAGACCCAAAACGTTGATTCCGTTTCTCTCTCCACCGATGCTTGCCTGACCCGCTGAGATTTCCAGCATTTTCTGTTTTTATTATTGAAAACATTTAAAATGAGCTCCAGCCATAGTACTCGAGATCCCCATGAACCATTGTTCTTGAATCACTGCTGCTTTACTTCCTACAGGTTCAGGCACAGACACGATGGGCTGAATGGTAGGAAGAATAGAAAAACAGAATATTTTTTAAATGGTGACAAACTATTAAATGTGGGTGTTCAGAGAGATTTAGGAAACACAGAAAGTTAGCATGTAGGCACAGCAAGCAATTAGGAAGGCAAATGGCATGTTGGCCTTTATTGCTATGGGGTTGTGGTACAAGAATACAATTGTTACAATTGTAAAGGGCTTTGGTGAGACCGCACCTGGAGTACTGTGCACAGTTTTGGTCTCCTTATCTGAGAAAGGACATGCATGCCTTGGAGGCAGTGCAACAAAGGTTCACTAGATTGATCCCTGGGATGAGAGGGTTGTCCTATGAGGAGAGATTGAGTAGATTGGGTTTATATTCTCTGGAGTTTGGTAGAATAAGAGGTGATCTCATTGAAACATATACGATTCTGAGGAGGATTGACAGGGTAGATGCTGAGAGGTTATTTCCCCTGGCTGGAGAGTCGAGAACTAAAGGGAATTGTCTCAGGTTAAAGGGGTCGTCCTTTTAATAATTACAAGATTTCTGTGAACTTCCCCTTTTGTATCTGGATGTGGGTAGTGATCTGATGAAGGGAGAGTTGAGAAGGAGGCTATGATCTGTAGGAAGTACTTGAGTACTGTGTGCAATTCTGGTCACCACATTACAGGAAAGATGTGATTGCACTAGAGAGGGTACAGAGAAGATTTACGAGGATGTTGCTTGGACTGGAGAATTTTAGCTATGAGGAAAGATTGGATAGGCTGGGGTTGTTTTCTTTGGAACAGAGGAGGCTGAGGGGAGACCTGATTGAGGTGCATAAAATTATGAGGCACCTAGATAAGAGTAGATAGGAAGGACCTATTTCCCTTAGCAGAGCAGTCAACAACCAAAAGGCATAGATTTAAAATAAGTGGTAGGAGGGTTAGAGGGGGTTTGAGGGATTTTTTTTTCACCCAGGGGGTGGTAGAGATCTGGAACTCACTGCCTGAAAGGGTGGTCGAGACAGAAACCCTCACCACATTTAAAAAGTAGTTGGATGTGCACCTGATGTGCTGTAACCTACAGGGCTACTGACCAAGAGTTGGGAAGTGGGATTAGGCTGGATAGCTCTTTGTCAGCTGACGCGGACATGATGGGCCGAATGGTCTCCTTCTGTGCTGTAAATTTCTATTTAAGATTGAGATGAGGAGGAATTTCTTCGCTCAGGGGGTTGTGAATCTTTGGAATGCTGTGTCATTGAGTATATTCAAGGCTGAGGTCGATAGATTTTTGGACTCTAGGGGAATCAATGGATATGAGTGGGAAAGTGGAGTTGAGGTCAAAGATCAGCCATGATCTTATTGAATGGCGGAGCAGGCTTGAGGGACCGTATGGACTACTCCTGCTCCTAATTCATATGTTCTTATAGCGTTCTTCTGTGCCGTAAACCTCTATGATTCTATGAAGTAACCCAATTGAAATATAGTGTACCACTCCTACCAGTGAGATAAATCAACTTATACCAATAAATATAAAAAAAATTGCAAATGTTAGAAATCCAAAACAAAACCGGAACATGCAGGCAACACACCTAAGGTCGGATAGCATCTGTGTGGCGAACAGACGGACCAACATTTGAAGTCAGGTCTGCTCTGGTCCAAACCATTGGCCTGTCTCTTCTCTCTGCATATGCTGACAGGCCTGCTGCGTGTTTCTCGAATTTTCTGTTTTAACTCGGTGTATACCATTACGCTAATTAACATTTTGTTTAAAAATCTGGGAGTAACTTGATGCCAACAACAGTTAAGTTTCTTTGTGTTGTGCTGAAGCTACTTTATAGAATGTATTATGCCATAAATTAAAAGGTTATACAATTGTATAGCTATTCAGAATGATCACTGCAATAGAGCATGTGCAGAGTCATACCTGCATTATAAATACCTGCATTGCTCCTCGAGTCTCGTCGCCGAGTGCATGCAGAAGACAAGCGCAGGCAGCGGAAAGAACGTGCGGCTAACCTTTCCCACCCTCCCTTACCCTCAACGACTGTCTGTCCCACCTGTGGCAAGGGCTGCGGCTCTCGTATTGGACTGTTCAGCCACCTAAGGACTCATTCTAAGAGAAGATTCCGAGGGACTGCCTATGATGATGATAAAAGTCCTGCTATGGAGATCACTGCTGTACGAGCCACATCCCCATTTACTACCACAGAATTCAGTAGAATTTATTTGTGTACCTTTATTTGCTTTGATACACTACCTGCCTGACTATTGACCACCCACCAACTGCTTCATTTATTTGCCTCTTGTCATAATGATACCAATGATACTGTCGCCATGGCAACAGTAAAAGGTTGCTCGGACTAGGTGTTCTCAACAAAGCTCAGCCCCACTTGTCGTAGTTAGAAACCGAAATGTTTTATAAAACCTGCATCTGTCCAATGATGGATCATTGTGGTATGTGATTGGCAAACAACACATAACAGTATGAAGAAATCATGGGCTGGACGTGAGGGAGGTACTGTGTGCAGATTTGTACCCTATCTAACAGCATGAAGATCAATGGGCTAGTTGAGAAGTGCTTATTGTATACCAGAGTCTACCCTCTCCAACAACATGGTAAGAAATGTAGGAGTAAACTCAACAAGTTAGGATAGGATTAACATTCTATTTTGATATTCAAAGATCTTAAAGAGACGGGAGTGTCCGTGCTTTGAAGCAATGCAAGTCAGAGAAATCGGGGTAATATATATAAGGCAGTCACATTGATCTATTCTGCATCTGAAGTTAGTTTGCATTTGAACTTGCAAGCTTTAAACAGTTCCCGAGATAGCAACAGATGGCCAAGACTTGTCAGCAATTAAGATACAATAATGTATCAAACGACTCTATAAATTTAAGAATGAAAGAAAAACCCAAATTCTGAAATAGAGATGCATTCCCTTGGGGAACTTTGATGTTCAGGTATAAATATATACCAATTTAGCATTGGTTCATTCAGATAGAGGAACACTAAAGCAGATTGATACTGTGCCAAAAAAGACACAGACTAAGGACTGGCTCAGCCCGAAAAAAAATTAAAATAAACAAAGGGAGAGGAATTAGCCCATGCCAAGACCAATATCTGGGTCCTAAACAAGTGTTTGGTGGTTGAAATTCGGATAATGGTAACCGGCACCTTTCAAGTAGCCAGGCTAGCTTCCTGAATCGTGTTATGCCCCTTGAATATGCTAATCAGGGGTCTACTGCCTGTTTCAGGACCCTGCTCCCACATTTGGCAGAAGCTGCATGCAAAGGTCCCGACTGACAAGCTCCATAGGTTCACCCGATTGGTGTCCACAGCACGCTGGTTTTATGGAAATGAGACGCAAGGCCTAATATGGAGTGAACCTCAGGCCAGTGTCGGCGTGCACCTCCCACTTTGTGCCGGTTTCCAGCTCAAACCAATTTCTCTGTCAAATAAAAAAAACCTATGAGACAGCCACAAAAGAGGAAAACTGGGAAAAGGCCCAGTAAGAGAAGTAGACCATTTTATAAACAGAATCAAAGTTGTGCAGTACAAGAAGTCAAAAGTGCTCAATTGAGGTCAGAGAGTGATCTAGCAATATTACATCATCATCATCATCAATATTACAACTAGTTAATTCAGTAGCATTTAAGAGAAGACGGCTGACAAACCAGGAATAAAAGTTACTCATGGAGAGAATTCAGTGTAGGCATAGCATGAATGCCATTTCATAAATATGGCATCATATATTAAACTCCAGACATATAAAGGTGAATTACGATAAATTTCCTGTCCATTGTAGGCACCATAATGTCATGGGTTTACCAATGAATTATTCCTCCGCTAACGGATGCTTGAGTCGAAAGTTCAGATTCCTCTGCTTAACAGGGGTTAGGGTTTTAGACACACATGAATCCTCCCTGCAGCATGAAGACTAGTTGGCTGCTCCATGCCAGAGTCCACCTCGTCCATCAACAGTGCAATGAAGTAGGCTATCGGCACTCTGCAAGATCATGACTTGGCAGCACTGCAGCAGTTGCTGGTACTGATGCCAGAAACACAAGAAGTGCTGCAGCTGTCCCTCTATATCTTGTATCAATCCAAATATTCAAAATCAGCAGTAAAATATTATGCACCGCAGCTTCTTCTGGCTGTGAAACTACTTTCCAATAGCATTGTTGGCAAGAATTTCCTCTTTTCTAAGTCCAATATTGATCTAATCACCATTTTGCTGAAATAGGTTTGTTGGAGCTTATACAGGTTGAACCTCCCTTATCCAGAACTCCCTTATCCGGAACCACCTCTCGTCCAGAACCATTCCCGGCACCGGGTGGCACATGTGCAGAACTCCGACATGAACAAATTGAAGTCCTTCCTCACTGCCGACTCCCACAATCACTGGCCTGACCCTGCGATTCACTGCCACCCTCCCCCACGATGATCTCTCTGCCCTTGCTCAATACCAGTACCATCCAATTTAACGTGACCACCCCTCATCCAGAAAAATCCCTTATCCAGAACAGGCCAGGTCCCGAGGGTTCCGGATAAGGGAGGTTCAACCGGTATCAGGCTACAGGAAGCATCTGGGTTTAACCATTGGTTCCCCAGTAAAAAATACATTGGGTCTCTCAAGAACTCAACAACTGTGATTATCAATTTAGTCAGATTCTGTTTTTTGTACTTGCAGCCACATTATTCACCATCTAAATATGTATGTTGTTCTGTAATGAGTAGCAAATTTGTGGTAAGACTGTGGGTCGCTCACAGAGGTGGTGTAATAATGGGGGATGGTCTTACTGTGCAAGTTCTCACCATAAACTACATATATTTCTTTAAGAATGTACTTCTTGGACTTTGTCATATCTGATTGGGCTACTTCGCAGGTACGTTACATAGGGAACAGCAGGCTGCCTCTCCTTTGGTGGAAATACATCAAAGACAATAAGTTCCATGGGATGTGTTCAGGCCAAGGTTCTTTGAAACAACAATCAAAGTTGAAGACACTGCACCACCTTTTCAGATGCTCCCTAGTAGCTTAATTCACAGGGCAGCTGAAGCCAAGGCTCTTTCTTGCCTCGTTGTTGCACATCAGTTTAAAAAAAAATCACCTCTTTTTAACAGCAGTGAGACTAATGTTTTTCGAATCAAAACAGTACCTTGCGACAATATGTCCTTTGAGAGTACACTAATGGAATCTGAACACATTGTACATCTTGTGCGAACAATCATCGCAATGGTATAGGCCTATTGACATTACAGGAGAACATTGAAATGGGACAGATGTTGAGTCGTGTAATTTAATTTTGGAGTCTCACAATGTTGAACCCTGCTCCAGTGTACCAGTCAAAACTTAACCATTAAGCAAATTAGCTCAATGGCCAAGCTATACAGTGGATGGTGGAAATAACAGCAACATAATTCCTATAATAAGACAGCAACAAAAATCTGATGGATTTCTTGTCAGCTCAATAATTATAACATGCAAATTTATACTGGGGATGTGTCAGAGGACATAATTAGCTTATCTGATCGAATCTAATTCAGAACTTCAAAACCAAATCTGGATATGCACAACCCTCTCTTAAGCAGACGCATACAGAAAATTTGTAATTTAAGAGCCTATTTTTAGATTTTTAATAGAGCAAGTATAGAAAGTCACACATACCCATATGATTTATGATTTTCCCTAGTTATGGGGGTTATGGAGGCTGATGCACATGTTCTGCCTGTGGTCACTAGAGGGAGCTGAACTTTCAGCAATTAGCTTTTTGCTATTTCACTTTTTGCCAGGACGAAGCTATATCTAAGGCACAGTTTCCAGGACCATACAGACCCCTCTCTGGCTAAAAACATTGCTGCTGGCCTTGCATGGTATTTATTGCAGTTGGTAAGTGCATTGATTTGTATGTTGAGAACTGGTTAACCTCACAGCAAATGTATTTTCACTACAGTCGTGCACTGCTTGTGTCTCATAAATTTTGATTACTGTTAAATAATACTTGCTGGACTGGAGGACAGTTCAGTTTTTTACATCCAATAAACGTCTTGAATAAGGATAGTACGCTATTTCTGTAACAGAACAATTTGTAGTTTGATGTCCTCGGTATGTCAGAGTAAAACCATGTTAATGGGTGTGTTGGTGATTGCTTGCTTTGTTTGAGAAAGGTGTCTACTGTACATGGTCCATGTCTCCGAGCCATACAAGAGGGCGGGTATTACTACAGCCCTGTAGACCATGAGCTTGGTGGCAGTTTTGAGGGCCTGGTCTTCAAACACTTTTTTTACTCAGGCGGCCGAAGGCTGCATTGGCGCACTAGAGACGGTGTTGGATCTCATTGTCAATGCCTGCTCTTGTTGATAGGAGGCTCCCGAGATATGGGAAGTGGTCCACGTTGTCCAGGACCGTGCCATGGATCTTGATGACTGGGGAGCAGTGCTGTGCGGCGAGGACAGGCTGTGGAGGACCTTTGTCTTAAGTATATTTAGCATAATGCCCATGCTTTCATACACCTCAGTAAATACGTTAACTATGTCCTGTTGTACAGTAGACACCACAAGTCGCTGGAGAAATACCACCAATGATGTCTCTGAAAATCCAACAAATCCCCTGGGAGGACAGATGCACCAACATTAGCGTCCTCGACCAAGCCAACATCCCCAGCATTGAAGCATGACCACACTTGATCAGCTCCGCTGGGCAGGCCACATAGTTCGCATGCCAGACATGAGACTCCCAAAGCAAGTGCTCTACTCGGAACTTTTTCACAACAAACGAGCCAAAGGTGGGCAGCGTAGCGTTACAAAGACACCCTCAAAGCCTTCCTGATAAAGTGCAACATCCCCACTGACACCTGGGAGTCCCTGGCCAAAGACCACCCTAAGCGGAGGAAGGGCGCTGAGCACCTCGAGTCTCATCGCCGAAAACATGCAGAAATCAAGTGCAGCCAGCGGAAAGAGCGTGCGCCAAACCAGTCCCACTCACCCTTTCCCTCAATGACTATCTGTCCTATCTGTGACAGGGATTGTGGTTCTCATATTGGGCTGTTCAGCCACCTAAGAACTTATGTGGAACAAGTCTTCCTCGATTCCGAGGGACTGCCTATGATGATGATGTTTGAGAAAGAAAGACCTGCATTATATGGCACCTTTCACGACCTCATGACATCCCAAAGCGCTTTACAGCCAATTAAGTACTTCTGAGGTGTAGTCACTGTTGTAATTTAATAGTGGCAGCCAATTGCACACAGCCAGCTCCCACAAACAGCAATGGGATCATTGTTATGTCTTTAGATGCTCTGATAATGAATCCACGAAGCAAGGTATTACACTTGAACTGTAGTGACCTTAGTCCATTTAATATAACTCCAGAGTGAGGATACCACACGGTAGATTCCTCCTTTTATACCTGGGTACCTGTGGTGTACAGGTGACCTCTGGGTCTCCACCAGTTGCACCCTCTGGTGGTGCCAGCATAGTGTATACAGTGTGAACCTTGTTGATGGTACCTCCCCTAATCAAATCTCCATCTTATGCAACGATACAGTGACTACACAGAGAGTATATCTATCATGTACATATATAACATCACTCTTTCCCAAGTCTTTTGTGTGAATACCTTTGCACTATGTGCTCTGGCTTGGCTCTCCTCAGACTTAGGTGCCAATAGCCCTTGCATCTTGGTTGTGCTTTGGCTTGGCTCTCTCCCTGATAACCCCCAAGTCCTTATTGCCATAAAATTGGGTAGTGGTTACCAGTTGGGATGGTTCAATGATGCAATGGGACTTCAGTGAGTTCTGGGTGTGATCCATGTGTGTGTCTATGGCTACATACATCCATTTTCCCCGCACATGTAGATCATGCTGGTGGCTCATCACATTCATAAACATCCAAGTGCAGAACATGAAATTTGCATTTAAATCATTGCATTTGTGGTACAGTTGTAAGGCAAGTACATTTGACTGATGAGATACACTGATGGTACATCTATGGGATCAGTGCTGGGGTCAGCACCGGTGCGTGAGGATAAGCTAGTTCCAGAGCTGCTGGATGGTGTCCAGGCAGCCTTGTGGCGCCGTGTTGCCCGATGCTGGCAGTGGGAACCCGGTTGGCTTAATTGCCCGCTCTCGGGGCCTTTGCCGTTGCTCCTAGCGTCAGGCAGGTTCACAGATGCCTGTGATCTCCCTGTCCTTTCGTTGCGCCCCGGGTCTGCTGCTCCCAGAGGAGCAGTCGTCTAGCAGTGCACAGGGAAATGCTGACTCGCTTGCCTGGGTGTTATTTGGTTTTGGATCCTGGCTGGTCCCGGTCCCAATTGGGAGAACCGTCGTGGGTGATCCCTCATTCCTGGGCGTAGCCCTGGTGGCAATGGGGTCTGGGGGCTGCACCTTAGCGCAGTTTGCTCTTTCAGGCTTGTGGCAGTTGGTGCCATCGGGTGCCTGAGAGATGGAGCCGATCAGGGTGTTAGATCTCTTAATTTCCAATGAAATACGAACTCCGATGGTAGTTTTAACTTCTTTATTTTTGGCAGAGAGCAACAAGCTGCTGGCTGATTGCCAGTTCCTTTGTCTTACTGGGACCACATGGTCAAAATGGCTGTATTTATACCGGGTTCAATTTACAGAAAAGAACTCGCCTTCTTTGACCTTATTGGCTCAATTAATAGTCTTTTAACCTTTTAATTGGCTCACTACCCAAGGTCCTAAAATGTCAAGTTGATTGATGAGTTAATGCAACATGCTGAGCAGCACATAGTAGCTTTGACTTGGGGGTCTGTGAATTTTCAAAGCCTGTCTAAATGAGCCTGTTTGAATACTCTATCAATCCCCCCTTTGATTCTTTCATAAACTGAATCATAAAACTTCAGGTATCACTGGTTAAACATTCTACAAAATAATTTCATATATGTTAATAGAGTTTCCTTCCAAAATTTGTTGATGTGTTTCGCCACATGTCCGGACTCGTAGCTTCCACACAAATTTACACCAACCTGAGTTCCATCGTGGCCACAATGGAAGTCTGGTTTTAGTAGGTTAATTAACCTTATTCCAATTTAATCCAAATCAATATCTTAATTCAACCAGTAAACAACCTTTCCTGAAGCATAACATACCCCTGTGCCACGTACAGACGGTCTGCTGGGACCTGCAAGGTGTCTCACCTGCGGGACAGCAGCTACATCTGCCTGGTCGCAACAACATTTAATCAACATAAACAAACAATATAAAAGTAAAACAATTACAACAAATAGAATTAAACCTTCCACCAATGAAGTTCCTATTGAACCTAGCCATTCAGTGGCTCTGCTCCACAAAGTGAATGATGGGGGTTGCTTAAGTTTTTCTACCACCTTTTGGATATGCTCCGCTAAGTGGGTAATTTCTTCGGAGCTATCTGGGATATATGTGCGACACTCAGTTCCGAGTAGGGCACAAGTACCTCCCTTTTCAGCCAGGATGTAATCAAGGGCCAGTCTATTCTGTAGGGCTACTGTGCGGATTGCTACCATTTCTGCATTGATTTTAACTAGGGCCTCTGAGGTATCATTGGCTACTCGTCCCACAACGGATGCCATGTTAATGGTTTCCCTTGTCAGTCTGGCGGTCCCATACCTGGGGATCAGATTGGCAAAGAACCTCTCTGTTTCTGTGATAGCTCTCTTAGACCGGTGTAAATGTTCCGACAGTGACTTTATATGATACATATAAAGCACAATGTAGGCTAAATAGCAGGATCCCATCCAATTCTGGGGCAGCCAAGGGTAGGCCTTGTGGCCACACACCCAATAGGTGCCATTATATGCAATGAATGTTAGCTGTTTCTTTGTCAGCAACACTCCGGGGCCTGTCCAGGCTTTTCCATCTGTTTTATTCAGAATCCCCGTTACGTTAAAAATTCCCACATCGGCCCAGTTTGGACGGTTCCGTGGCTTGATTATATTATAATTCCGGGAGCAGTTACTATACCCCATATTTTGGCCTCCTTTGATGTTTCTAATCAGACAGACCGATTCCCCCGGTCTTCCTATTCCCGTTGTATTAGTGATAACAAAAAATGGGGGCCGTTTGGAATTATTGTAGCACGGTTGGTATCCCCCTTCAAAGGTAGTCAGATTGTAACCTGCTGACTTCCATTTACATGCCCAGTTTTCCGTATCCTAAAACGCATTGCCTGTTTTATTTTGATTAATTATCCACTCAGCCATTTCCGAGATATTCAAGGGAACTGGCCTCAAGGGAATCCCTCCCTTTGAGTGAATAGGAATATGCGCACACACCCAACAACTAGAAATGTTACCTTGTTTGGCATAAATGTATGACATATATAAAAATGTATTTACATGTAATTCCCTTGCTACCCTACTATTTCCCTTTGGTGCAGAAGGTCGGCTAGTAAGAAGTAGGCCTATGCCTAGAATACCTACAATCAATAATACAGTAAATTTATACATTTTCGCAAAATGTAATTGTCCTTATTAGATTTCAGCTTCAGTTACGGGTGCTCGTTTAATGTGTGAAGCGTGGATCCAGGCTTTCTTTCCTTGGACTTTAATAGCTGCCTGGGTGGTCAATAACACTTGATAAGGTCCCTCCCACTTGGCACCCAAAGGCTCTTTATGCAACTTTTTCACATACACCCAGACTCCCGGGATGATGTCATGTCCTCCTTCGGGTGGATTACCCCAAGCTGCCGATACCTGTCGGGAAACAGAACTAATAGCATTGGTTAAGTTCTGACAGTATGATAACAAAGTGTCACTCATTAAGTGAACATCAGCTTTCCGTAAATCGATAGTTCCTGGCAGCGACATGGGTCTTCCTGTTATAATTTCAAATGGGCTTAGACCTGTAGTTCTGTTCGGGGTTGCCCTAATGCTACATAGCACTATTGGTAGTGCCTGGGGCCATGGTGTTCCTTCTTGGTGATATTTGGCAAGCTGTTGCTTCAAAGTTCGATTCATTCGTTCTACTTGTCCTGATGATTGTGGATGATAAGGACAGTGTAAATCCCACGTAATGTTCAGTAACCTACAGATTTCTTGGCAGACAGCACCTGTGAAGTGTGTTCCCTGATCTGAGTCAATGCTACTCGGGACTCCCCATCGGGGAATGTAATCCTTACACAAGACCTTTGCAGTGTGATTGGCTGTGGCTCTTTGAGTTGGGACAGCTTCTACCCATCTAGAGAATCTGTCGACCATGACAAGAATGTTAGTGTATCCTTGGCATGAAGGAAGAGATATATAATCAACTTGCAGATGCTGGAATGGTCCGACAGGGGCAGGGGGCCTCAGTTGGGGCATTACCGTGATGGGTCCAGAATTATTTTTCTGGCAGACCACACAGCGGTCTGTTACCAGCTGGACATGTTTTTTAAATCCCCGACCCCACCAGCTTTTCTGGAACCGTGCCGTCATCTGTTGTGAGGCCAAGTGTCCCCACGAGTGGATCTGTTGGGCTAAAAAAAGCATAAGCGCTTGTGGCGCGACTGGCTTGTCGGTAACTCTTTGTCTCCAGACACCATCTTCGCATAGCTTAATTCCTGCCTCAATCCATGTCCATTTTTCTTCTCGGGAGCACTCGCCTTGCATTGTTTGAAGGTCTCGTGTCAGAGTCCTGAGTGCTTTCAATCTGCACATCTGTGTTGGTTCTTCTGGAGGAACGCCCTGTGAGGCGGCATCTTTAGCTGCCTGGTCGGCTAGGGCATTTCCCTGTGCTTCTGTGGTATTTTCCTTGGTATGGGCCTTACACTTCAGGATGGACACTTCCTGAGGTAATTGTATGGCCTCTAGTAAGTCTCGGACTTCTTTTCCATTTCGGATAGGTGTACCAGCAGCAGTGAGGAATCCTCTTTTCCGCCATAACAGACCAAAGTCGTGAGCGACTACAAAAGCATAACGAGAATCTGTGTAGACATTAGCTGTCTGTCCTTCTGCTATTCGACATGCTTCTGACAGGGCCCGTACCTCGGCCTGTTGTGCTGACATTCCTGAGGGTAAACATCCTTTTGCCACTACCTCATATAAGGTTGTAACTGCCCATCCTGCTTTTCTGGTACCATTGTCAACAAAGGAGGAACCATCTGTAAACAGGATGAGGTCTGGGTTGTGCAGAGGCTCCTCTGCTGCTAAGGTTGCTTCTTCTGTTTCTTTTAAAATCTCCACGCAGTCATGCTCTTCACATTCTCCCCCCTCTTGCTCCCCCGATTCTGACATCGGGAGCATAGTTGCGGGATTAACCGGGCTGGCCCGGACGATATGGAGATTAGGAGCTTCCAAAACTGCTGTCCAGCGGGTCCATCTTGCTGCCGTCACCTGAGACATTCTATTCATAGACAGCAAAGTGTGTACGGTGTGGGGACACTTGACAATCAGCTTTTGGTCGAGGACTAGACCCGCAGTGATCTTTACCGCTCGACATGTAGCTTCCATGACCCATCCGAGGGCTACCGCATCCAGTTTTGCCGAATAATAGCCAATAGGTCTTTGCTGATCCCCATGTTCTTGTGTCAGTATAGCTGTCATATATCCTTCTTTCTCATGGACAAACAGGGTAAATGGCTTACCACTGTCGGGGATTCCCAGAGCCGGTGCCGAACACAAAGCCTTTTTCAAACTCAGGAAGGCCTCTTGCTGTTCTTTAGTGAGGGTGATGGCTTCTTTAGAGGCACGTTTCCCCTTTAAAATATCATTCACTTGCTGAGCAAGCTGTGTGAAGGAGTCAATCCAATTTCTGTTAAAGTTACACAATCCCAAAAAAGACCTTAGTTCCTGAATAGTGGTGAGTTTTTTAGCAGCCCGAATGGCTGCAGTTCTATCCTGGGTAAGTTCTCTCTTTCCTTGTGAAATCTTTTGTCCCAGGTATACAACCTCTTCTTGGGATATTTGTGCTTTGTTGATGCTGGCTTTATGTCCTTTCAGCCGAAGGTGATCCAGCAAAGCTCGTAAATCTTGTTCATGCTGTTCTTCCGTGTTTGAAGCTAGCAGGATATCGTCTACATATTGGATGACTGTGGATGACAGGGGAGGTAATTCTCACAAATGGCTTTGTAAAGCCATGTGGAATACTGTAGGGCTGTTGTGGAAACCCTGCGGTAACCGGGTCCAAGTATACTGTTGTCCTTGGACCGTGAAAGCAAACCACTGTTGAACCTCCGGTGCCAGAGGCACCGACCAAAATCCGTTGGCCATATCTATAACCGAGAAATATTTATGTTCCAGTTTGAGGGCATTAAAAATGGTGGAGGGATCTGCGACCAAAGGAGCTTTTTGATCAATACACTGGTTAGCTTTCCTATAATCGACAGTCAAACGCCAAGTCTCATTTGATTTCTGTATCGGCCACACGGGGCTATTGGAGGAGCTATGCGTTTTAATAAGCACCCCTTGTTTCTCCAATTGCTGAATAACCGGTAAGATTCCCGTGATGGCAGTTGGACTGATGGGATACTGTTTAGTACATGGAGGCTTGGTCCCTGTAAATGACGCAGGCTCCATCTGGAGTAGGCCACAATCGTTCTTATCTTTAGCCCATATCGGGTGTTCCTTCAATTCTTCTTTCTTCAAAGTTCTAATTGACCATGTCACCCGACCATCCTCAAAATGCAACGATGAATCTACTTGGATTAGAACGTCCATTCCCTAAAGGGGTTGATCTACTGGGCCTATCCAGACCGGCGTGGTTAGTTCATGTGGACCCAGCCCTATAAGTACCGGTGTTGTCCTTTTAATTTCCATTTTATGGCCCCCAACTCGATAGGCTGTACGTGCCCTACCATCCAACGGCAAAAAGTCTCCATATTGTAGGGGTAAGCATGTTAATTCCGCCCCTGTGTCTAAAAGACAGTCCACATTCTTATCGCCCACCCTCACAGTTATATATAGCCCATCTCCCCTTTGCTTTATTAGTGTGAGGAGGGGGGCCAGGGTGGGCTCTAATCGTTTTTTGCTATCCCAAGTAACTCCTTCTGTTGTTGTATTGTCAGTCGCTTAAATGCTTCTATGAGGTCATTATCTTGTGACAAGCCTGGTTTGTTGGCTGAATTGTATCCCTGGCTGCGTCCTCTTCCCCAGCCACGACCTTTCTGTTTTGCCCTGCACGTCTTGGCCCAGTGACCTTCTTTCCCACAATAATGACATTTTCTGGGTAATTTTCCTAATAACTGTTTATCGGAATCCTGGGATTTCCATCCCATAGCCTGTACAGCTCGGACTTTAGCTCCCATATCCCGATCTAATTGGTTACATCGATCCACCAATGCTGCAAAGGTAGTTCCTCTACCTTCCCAGTCCGGTAACACTACCTTAAGCATTTTGGACAGTTCTGGCTTTAGACCTGCCACGAAAGCTGCTTTCAGGGGTCCAAACACTTGTTCATCCATTTCCTCATCCGTATTATTCATACCCGAATGTTCTAGCCACGTGCATCTAAACCGCTCGTCATACTCCAGGACCTCCTCTGTTCCTTTCTGCTGGCAGGCTGCAATCTTAGCTGGACTGAAGACTTGCAGCCAGTGTTTAATCGCCTCCCATCCTGCGTCTAATTCTTGCTCATTCTGCCCCAAAGCTCAATCTACCTTGTCGTGCAATTTTCTTCCCTGTGTTTTTGGCACCATTGTGGTCAAAATTTGCACTCCGTCCCAGGGATGAAGTTGATATATATTTCTTAAGCGGTCCAATTGGTCCCACGTTTTTACTCCCCCTTTCTTTGGATTGGGCAATTCCTTGGACCATTTATCAATTTTCTCTGGGTCTGCCGGAGCATGAACTAAGTATTCTTCGTACACCCTTCTCTTTGATTTTTTGGTTCCGCCCTCATCCGCAGTCTCTTCTGATTTGACTACAACTCGTTTTTTTTTTAAACAGGGCAAAACGCATCCCTAATTCGTCATCCTCCGACACTGTATTGTCGGAGGATTCAGAATCTGTATCTACTCCTCGGTCGTGTCTTCGGGTTTGCGCTTTTAATTTATCCAAACATGGGTACCCTGGGAATTGATCAATACATTTTACTTTTCCTATTACTGTCTCTTGACCTAATGATTTTTTCCATTCTTTAATTTCACCTTTAAGATCTTTAACTTCCGCTTCCAGCTTTTCAAGTTCAAGCTTTTTCTGTCGCAGCTGCGCACAAACTGCTTGCAATTGATCCTTTGTACTGGTCATTCTCGATCATGTTTCATTCCGGTTTCGGATCTTTCCCATAACCGCTAGGGACCATCTAGTTCGCTCTTTATTTTTCATACGGGTCGTTTTTCCCCAGATCCTTTTAATCTCGTCCAAGGACCATTGTCCTTTGGAGGTTCTGTACTTTTGTTCGATCTTAATACAGGTTTTAGATAAGTTGAATTGTTGCTCTATGTATTCTTTCAACTGTTCGAGAATTAAATCTAGCGAAACTTCAGGTGGTGCTTGCCCACCTTTAACAGTTGTAGGCAATTCTTTGCCCTTATCTCCTGCTGTCATAATTTCTTTACTGGGGTCTCGAGTCGTAGGCTTTCCAGCCGATCAATAGGTCAGTGATTAATTAACTAACACACCGCCGAAGTTTAGACGTCTATGGGACCTCGAGCCGACTACCAACCGGTGGGTTCACAAACCGGAGGCTTTCGGAAATTGCATAGAAGGAGAGGCGAATGTAGACTTTTGACCGAGGACTTTTAAAAAGAGGTGTCCTTACCTCTGTATGTAGGTCCCATGTCCAAAATTCAATTCTTTCCTCAGCGATCCTGTTCGTGACGCCAAAATTGTTAGATCTCTTAATTTCCAATGAAATACGAACTCCAATGGTAGTTTTAACTTCTTTATTTTTGGCAGAGAGCAACAAGCTGCTGGCTGATTGCCAGTTCCTTTGTCTTACTGGGACCACATGGTCAAAATGGCTGTATTTATAACGAGTTCAATTTACAGGAAAGAACTCACCTTCTTTGACCTTATTGGCTCAATTAATAGCCTTTTAACCTTTTAATTGGCTCGCTACCCAAGGTCCTAAAATGTCAAGTTGATTGATGAGTTAATGCAACATGCTGAGCAGCACGTAATAGCTTTGACTTGGGTGTCTGTGAATTTTCAAAGCCTGTCTAAATGAGCCTGTTTGAATACTCTATCACAGGGGCAGGGTATCGATACCAGTGCTGTTGCCCTCCTGAGATCGCTTGCTCTGCAGCTTGTCTATTTTAGCTGCTTGTGGCCACACTCCGTGGTGCATCACCCTGGTCTCAGGGGTGCAGGCTACAGCATCGGGTAGCCCGCTGGACCTGTGTGTTTCCGATGGGTGTTTGCCTGCTACATCATCAGAATACAGTTGAAATCCTGCAACGCACAATGTTTCTTTGCTTATTGTAGATAAACTGTAGCTCCGATCGCAATCGCCCGACTTTTCTTTGCTTATTACATGTATAAAACTCTGATCAGCAATTACAAGCTTTACATTTAGCTCACAGTTGTTATTACATTGAGTGAGAATGTGAGACTGTCCCTTTAAGTGTGGTGGGTTGCTGGCCTCCTTTAAGAGAGCCTTGCTATCTTTACCCCAATCCACTTCTTCGCTGGGTACCACGTGTTGCTCCATCAGCGCTGCACCTCGTGGTCTGGCCGCTGCCACCTTTTCCTTCAGTGCTTCAGCTCGTGGTTTGGGCGCCATCTTTCTTCCATCCACGATGTCGGCTGCTGTGACCCTCTTCTCCCCGGGTTCTGCCACCGAAGCTGGGATGTCATTTTTGGATCCAATTTTCTTCCTCCGGAGTCCGAAGGTGCGTTCGGGTCATTTCAGCTGGATCATCTCCATGCAGTCGTGCTGGGCGGTCTATGCCTCGGATGCTGTGCTGGTCTGTTCTCTGGTGTCGGATCCAACCTCAGGTGGGGGCTTGCTTTGTCTCTGAGCGCGGGGGTCGTCGATCGCTGGAGGGATGAAATCTTCCCAGCTCCAATGAATCTTCTCCATCCACCTTCTTCCAAGTAGCGTTAGTCCATCACCTGCAACAATCCACAGGGGTAACTTGCGCACAGCGCCATCATGGAGTACCTCAACATTCGCACTACCAACGACTGGGATAAGTTCATTGGTGTAGGTGAGCAGCTTTGCTTGAACCGGGACCAACTTGGGTTGTTCATTGTCTCATAGCCTCTCAAAAGCTTCTTGATTCATTACTGGCTGGCTCGCCCCCGTGTCCACCTCCATGAAGACTGGAACGCCGTTTATCTCGACTTCCATTCTCAACATTCTGTGGTGCAGGCAAACATTCCGTTCACCTCATCGTGGGGCTGAGCTGCCTCTCTGACTATCGCTTCATAATCCGCGCTGGATTCATGGCCCTCTGCAGAGTCTTCATCAACACGGTGAGTTCTACTACTTTTATTCATTCGCTGGAGGTGGCCCTTTGTGCTGCACCCTTTGCACACACAGTCCTTAAAATGGCACTGGTGAGCCCGATGATTTCCTCCGCAATGCCAGCATGGTGCTAACCGATTAGCCCCCCTTAACGGACTCAGAGTTAAGGGACTCGGGGGGCCTATACTCTCTCCCCTGAGGAGATTCACGTTCTAATGTCGAGCCTCTAAAAGACGCCAGTCTGTGTACAGTACTTGCCGGGTTTGAGTCCTGAGGATGAGTCATCCGCCTAGAGCCGCAGTTCGAGATCATGAATGCCTGGCTCATGATGATGGCCTTCTGCAGTGCGACTGTGGTATCCGCAGACAGTAGCTTATGAAGAAGGCCCTCATGGCCAATTCCAATGACAAAGATGTCCCGCAGCGCTTCGGTGAGGTGTTTGCCGAAATCACACGGTGTCGCCAGCCTCCTGAGGTCTGCAGCATATTTCGTGATTTCCTGGCCTTCGGGCCATCGGTGGGTGTAAAACCGATGTCTGGCTGTGAGGATGCTCTCTTTGGGCTTGAGTTGTTCTTGGCTCAGCAGTACAAGCTCCTCCTGCATCTTGGTCGTTGTCTTCGCTGGTGCCAGCAAATCCCTGACTAGGGCATAGACGGTGGGCCACAACTGGTGAGCAGGATAGCTCTGCGTTTATCAGCCAGCATGGCTGGATCATCGCCTGCCAGGTTGTTTGCCGTGAAGAAATGGTCGAGCCTCTCCACAAAGGCGTCCCAATCATCCCCATCGGCGAACTGCCTCAACGTACCAAAGTTAGCCATTTTTGCGTGAAATTCCGTAATCTTGTTGCCAATTGTTATGTTTTTAGATGCTCTGATAATGACTCCATGAGGCAAAGTATTGCACTTGAACTGAAGTGACTTTAGTCCATTTAATATAACTCCAGAGTGAGGATACCACATGGTGGACTCGTTTTTATACCTGGGTACCTGTGGTGACCTCTGGGCCTCCACCAGTTGCATCCTCTGATGGTGCCAGCATAATGTATACAGTGTGGACCTTGTTGATGGTACCTCCGGTAAACAAGTCTTCATCTTATGCAACTATACAGTGACTACACAGACCGTATATCTATAGTATGCATATATAACAATAATGACCAGATAATCTGTTATTGTTATGTTGATTGAGGGATAAATATTGGCCTGGACTCTGGGATAATGCCCCTGCTCTTCTTTGAAATAGTGGCATAAGGTCTGTTACATCCACCTGCGCAAGCACATGGGGCCTCGGTTTAATGTCTCATTCGAACGACATCACCTCCGACAGTTCAGCACACCCTCAGTACTGCCACAGAGTGCCAGCCTAGATTTTCGTGCTCAAGTCTCTGAGTGGGACTTGAACTCACAACCTTCTGATTCAGAGGCGAGAGTGCTACCCACTGAGCCAGGGCAGACATATATACAGCATATGAATTGCACATCTTTCAGAGTCTATTGATTCATATAGGAAGCTTTACCATAATTTAATAATTATGTCCCACTCCAGAGACTTGAGCACAAAAATCCAGGCTAACACTCCAGTGCAGTGCTGAGGGAGTGCTGCAATGTTGAAGGTGTCATCTTACGGTTGAGACATTAAACCGAGGCCCCGTCTGCCCTTTCAGGTGGATGTAAAAGATCCCAGGGCACTATTTCATAGAAGAGCAGGGGATTTATCCCCGGTGTCCTGGCCAATATTAATCCCTCAATCAACATCACTAAAAATCAGATTATCTGGGCAGTATCATATTGCTGTTTGTTGGAGCTTGCTGTGCGCAAATTGGCTGCCAAATTTTCCTACATTACAAAAGTACTTCATTGACTGTAAAGCGCTTTGGGGGGTCCTGAGGTTGTGAAGGACACTATCGAAATGCTAGTCCTATTTTATCCTGTACGCGCATCTTTGGTCTAAGTGGTGAAAGTAAATTCTTTCTTTTTAATTGTAGCTTCTGTACTCTTATTTATGATTTTTTCCTTTGCTGCAATGTGCCTTTTCTACCCTGCCTACTGGATGTATTTTTATTTCCTCCTACTCTCTCTGGGCTGCACGCCATTCATTAACTTTGACAACGTCCCAACTCTTGGCGTTCTCCATGAGCGATCTGTGAGAAGGTGCATGTCTACAGCAGCAACAATGACTCACTGTCTGATTGCCTTTGCAAAGAGGCACCGAGTTCTCTTCTGCATCTTCTGGATGCTACGGTCGAGATCAGGAACTTGCTGTGCCGAAGTTTCTCAGCAGCCAACCTGGATTCTAATACTTCATGTACTGTGCATCAGAAAACCACATTGTTCTCATTCGACTTTTTGCTACTCATGCACTACAAATTATAGAAAGAAAAACTTGGATTTATATAGTGCCTTTCACAACCGCCGGACGTCTCAAAGTGCGTTACAGCCAATGAAGTCATTTGGGAGTGTAGTCACTCTTGTAATGTGGGAAACACGCAGCCAACTTGTGCACAGCAAGCTCTCATAAACAGCAATGTGACCAAATAATCTGTTTTTGTTATGTTGATTGAGGGATAAATATGATGATGATGATGGTCCGGGATACCAGGGATAACTCCCCTGCTCTTTCTCAAAATAGTGCCATGGGATCTTTTATGTCCACCTGAGAGAGAGCAGACTGGACCTCAGTTTAAAGTGTCAACTGAAAGATGGAACCTCTGATAGTACAGTACTCTCTCACCACTGCACCTGGAGTGTCAGCCTAGATTTATGTGCTCAAGTCCCTGGAGTGGGACTGTGAACCCACAACCTTCTGACTCAGAGGCAAGTGTGCTACCCACTGAACCACAGCTGACATTTGGACTTATAAATAAAACCTCAATGCTGTCCTTGGAACAGAGTACCATATTAAAATAATGCTCAAGGAGAGGGGGCGTGGGGTGGTGTGTAAGAGGGATTTGTGTCAGAGAGAATTGGTTGCACAAAGACATGCCTGCTGATGGGAGACTGGCAGAGTCAATTTTCTGTGGCAGACTCGGTAATTGGATTCCTGAGCGAGACAAGTCCGCAGCACCCCATGATTCACCAGTCAGCCTGCCTCACTGATGTCACCTAGGAAGCTAAATCTGTCACTAGAGGCTGGTGTTCTTCCCACTCGGCTTCGGATAAAACCTTCTCAAACAACAGCTAGGATGGTTTTATCTGGTTCAACTCTAGCAGCACCTGCACACATCCTTAGGGCATCTAAGCTTTGACTCATGCTAGCTATCTCTAGACTTAGATAAATACGGTATCTCCCTATGGTGTGCGGCATCCACATCCACCTGCACAGAAACTTTGCTTATGTGGATTCCTCCGTGGATTATGCATTAGCAATGGGTTTTTTACGTGACAAACACCTGACTGATGAATAAAAAACCTTTACTTAGAAATAACTAAAACAGAAATTGTCCTTTATTGTGAAGATAATACCTGTCAAAAAAGAACATCCGCTTTACTTTGCATATGGTTATTCTCCAGAAATTTCACAAAGTCTGTGCAACAGAAAGGGTCAACAATCTGGAACGCTAACTCTGCTCTCTCTCCACAGATGCTGCCTGACCTGCTGAGATTTCAAGCATTTTCTGTTTTCATTCCAGATTTCAGCATCCACAATATTTTGCTTTTGCTTTTGGGTGTGCAGCCCAAGTATAAAAGGCCAGCCATTTTGTATATTAGTCACGTTGGGCCTTAATAAAGCAGAGCCAAGGTTATACCTATTGGAGTTAAACAGTACTCAGTCTAACAGTTATTGCATACACAACACTGCAACATCTATTCACATTTCTGTGCCAAAACAATTACAAACTGCTGTGTAATCCTATAATGCACAGAACAAAATTAGTACTTCTATCATCGAGACATCGCCATCCATTTTCCAGTCATAGACAGGACGGTTTCAAGCTAATGGCGAGACATTAATGTCAACTAATATGTCCTTACTATACAGTATACATGCACATGAGGCCCATACTTGAGAGAAGGTCACTCTGTGACCAGTTACCTTTATTACCAAGACCTCAAGAAGCAGACGGTGGGTGGAGCTTCCCCTTTTATACCGGCAAGTCCAGGTTAGGAGCGTGTCTCACAAGTTCGCCCCCTGTGGTCAGTGTTCTCAAGATGTACAACTTGGGTCAGCTTATACATGGGTTACAGTGACAGTTGAATACATGACATCACCTCCCCCCAAAGTCTTATTGGGATCACACGTTAAGTCTCTCTGGTGGTTTACGCTCCCTTGAAGAGCGCCTGAGTTGGGGCTCCGGTTGTTGGGTGCTGGCCTGAGTGTCTGTTGTTTGCGGTGCCTCAGAACTGTCGGACTGCCCACAGTGATTGGGCTCTCCTCCACTTGGTTCCGGTGTTCAGTCACCTGTGGTGGAGTAAACGCGACGTCGTGTTCTTCCTCTGCTTCTTCTATGGGGTTGCTGAACCTCCTTTTAGTTTGATCCACGTGTTTGCAGCAGATTTGTCCATTGGTAAGTTTAACTACCAAAACCCTATTCCCCTCTTTGGTAATCACAGTGCCTGCAAGCCATTTGGGCCCTGCAGTGTAATTAAGGACAAAAACAGGGTAATTGACATCAATACATCGCGCCCTCGCATTCCTGTCATGGTAGTCACATTGTGACTGATGCCTGCTCTCAACAATTTCTTCCATAGTAGGGTGCATAAGGGATAACCTGGTTTTGAGCATCCTTTTCATTAGCAGCTCTGTGGGTGGAACCCCTGTGAGCGAGTGTGGTCGGGATCTATTGGCCAACAGGAGGCGTGATAAGCGTCTTTGTAGGGAACCCCCTTGGATTCTGAGCAATCCCTGTTTGATTATCTGTACTGCTCGTTCCACCTGGCCGTTTGAGGCCGGCTTGAACGGTGCCGTTCTGACATGGTTGATTCCTTTGCCTACTACAACCAAAAACATATTTCCCATGAAAGGACCTGCGTAGTCCACATGGATGCGTGACCATGGCTTGGCGAGCCAGGACCAGGGGCTAAGGGGGGGCTTCCCTGGGTGCGTTGCCCAGCTGAGCACACGTGTTGCACCTGCGAACACAAAGTGCCAGGTCTGCATCTATCCCTTGGCCACCAAACATGTGACCTGGCAATTGCCTTCATTATGACAATGCCCGGGTGCTCATTGTGAAGTTCTCTGATAAACAACTCTCTGCCCTTCTGCGCATGACTACTCGGTTTCCCCACAGTAGGCAATCGGCCTGAATCGAGAGTTCATCCTTGCGCCTATGAAACGGTTTAAACTCCTCAGGGCATGCCCTGTACGTGGCTGCCCAGTTCCCATTCAGCACACATTTCTTAACTAAAGACAGTAGCGGGTCTTTATTTGTCCAGACCTTAATCTTACGGGCTGTCACAGGTGAGCCTACGCTTTCGAAAGCTTCAACAGCCATAACCATCTCAGCATCATGCTCGGTAGCCCCCTCAGTGGTGGCTCATGGTAGCCTGCTGAGTGCATCGGCGCAGTTTTCAGTGCCCGGTCTGTGCCGAATTGTGTAGTCATAGGCGGCTAATGTAAGTGTCCACCTCTGTATGCGGGCCGATGCATTCGCATTTATGGCCTTGTTGTCGGCCAAAAGGGACGTTAGGAATTTGTGATCTGTCTCCAGCTCAAATTTCCTGCCAAACAGGTACTGGTGCATTTTTTTTACTGCATATACACATGCTAGCGCTTCCTTTTCTACCATCCTGTAGCCCCTTTCTGCCTGGGACAGACTTCTGGAGGCATAAGCTACCGGCTGCAACTGACCACTGGCATTCACATGCTGCAACACACACCCGACCCACATAGGACGATGCATCGCACATTAAAACTAGTTTCTTACACGAGTCATATAACGTTAACAGTTTGTTGGAGCATAACAAATTGCGTGCTCTATCAAAAGCCCTTTCCTGGCTGTCCCCCCAGACCCAATCGTGACCTTTGCGTAGGAGTACATGTAGCGGCTCTAACAGTGTGCTCAATTTGGGAAGAAAGTTACCAAAATAGTTCAGGAGCCCCAGGAACGAACGCAGCTCCATCGTGTTACGGGGTCTGGGTGCTCTCTGGATTGCTTCCGTTTTGGACGCAGTAGGTCTGATCCCGTCTGCTGCTACCCTCCTCCCCAGAAATTCTACTTCTGGAGCTAAGAAGACGCACTTCGCCTTTTTCAGTTGCAGCCCTACCCGGTCCAGTCTGCGTAGCACCTCCTCCAGGTTGTGAAGGTGTTCTTCAGTATTGCGACCCGTGATGAGGATGTCGTCTGAAAACCACTATCCTTGGAATGGACTTGAGGAGGCTTTCCATATTTCGCTGAAAAATCGCGGCAGCCGAACGAATCCCGAATGGACATCTGTTATACTCAAACAACCCCTTGTGTGTCGTGATGGTGGTCAGCTTCTTCTACTCACTCGCCAGCTCCTGGGTCATGTAAGCTGAGGTCAGGTTCAATTTTGAAAAAAGTTTGCCACCGGATAGCGTGGCAAAGAGGTCCTCCGCTCTCGGTAGCGGGTACTGGTCTTGGAGTGACACCCGATTGATGGTGGCCTTGTAATCGCCACATATCCTGACCCATCCATCCACCTTGAGCACCGGCACGCTCGGGCTTGCCCAGTCACTGAATTCGACTGGCGAGATGATACCTTCTCTCAGCAGGCGGTCCAATTCGCATTCTATCTTTTCCCGCATCGCGTATGGCACCGCTCTGGCCTTCTGGTGCACTGGCCTGGCGTCCGGGTTTATGTGAATCACTACCTTGGTCCCCATGAAAGTGCCGATGCCGGGTTGAAATAATGAGTCAAATTTGTCCAGGACCTGTGAGAATGATACTCGCTCCACAGAAGAAATTGCATTGACATCGCCCCATTTCCAGTTCATGACAGCAAGCCAACTCCTCCCCAGTAGTGCGGGACCGTCCCCCGGGACAATCCATAGTGGCAATCTGTTCTCCGAATCTTTGTGGGTCACGACTACCACGGCGCTGCCTAGCACCGGAATGATCTCCTTTGTCTATGTCCATAGCAGTGCGTCAATCGGCGATAATTTTGGCCCCCTGGCCTTGGACACCCAAAACCTTTCGAATTGTTTGATACTCATCAGGGACTGGCTGGGCCCCGTGTCTAGCTCCATTAATACTGGGATGCCATTGAGGAGCACTTTCATCATTATCAGTGGCATCCTGGTATATGAACTGTATATGTGCTCCACATGAACTCGCTGAACTTCAGCTTCCAGCGATTTCCCCCAGTATTCATTTGGCCTCGTAGGGCTTACATCGGGCCCGTCCTCCTCGTACATCAACCTGGCTGCAGGCTTTCTGCACATACTCGCCAAGTGACCACTGACGTTGCAGTTTCTGCAGGTATATTGCTGATTCCTGCAAGCTCTGGCTGGGTGTTTGCCTCCACACCTCCAGCATGAGCTGGAGGCTCCATTGTTGGAAACAAAAGGTCCATTACCACTCGATCGTCTCTGACTGTCTCTGTAACTGTCCTTAAGCGCACCATTGACAGGTATTGATGGCCCCATTACTGGCCGCATTGTCCATTGCGATGGCATGAATCGCCATTCAGCTAGCCATTGTCTCTGTTGAGTTCTGCCTTTGGGTTCGATTGCATGCTGGGGCATGTCCGATTGCCCTTGTCTGCCTAGAGAACTGTGTGCCGCATTAACAATGTTGACTCCCTGGTCGTTTGACGCATTTGAGCCAAGATTTTGCCATAAATCATTCTGGTCTCTTCCTCCCCTGAGATAATTGTCTGGGCTATCAGAGCCGCCGCTTCCAAGGTCAAGTCTTCCGTCTCAATTAGTTTCCTGAAAACCCCAGCATGCCCGATGCCCTCAATAAAAAAAGTCTCGCAGCATCTCTGCTCTGCGTGCATCTGGGAACTTACATAGGCTCGCCAGTCGCAGGAGATCAGCCACGAAGTCTGGAACGCTTTGCCCTTCTTGCTGCCGGTGCGTGTAAAACCGGTGTCTCGCCATGTGCATGCTGCTCGCCGGTTTAAGGTGTTGCCCGATCAACTTACTGAGCTCTTTGAACGTCTTGCCCGACGGCTTCTCTGGCGCTAGAAGGTCCTTCATCAGGGAGTAGGTTCTGGATCCACAAACCGTCAGGAGAGGAGCCCTGCGTTTGTCGGCCGATTCCTGTCCCAACCATTCCTTAGTGACAAAACTTTGCTGTAGTCTCTCAATAAAGTCGTCCCAATCATCACCAACACAGTACCTCTCCTGTGCTGCTAGTGGCCATGCTCACATGGTTTAAATCACAGTTTCTCGTCGCCAATAATATGTCCTTACTATACAGTATAAATGCACACGAGGCCCATACTTGAGAGAAGGTCACTCTGTGACCAGTTACCTTTATTACCAAGACCTCAAGAGGCAGACGGTGGGTGGAGCTTCCACTTTTATACTGGAAAGTCCAGGTTAGGAATGTCTCCCACAAGTTCGCCCCCTGTGGTCAGTGTTCTCAAGGTGTTCAACTTAGGTCAGCTTATACATGGGTTACAATGACAGTTGAATACATGACACCAACCAAGCTAATCTTGAGCACTTGGACTTGTGTAATTGCACAACTTGCCTCTCCTTGTGCCTCAGTGGGATTATTGAGTGAGGGGCTGGGCCCTAGAGACCAGCAGGGCCCTATGTTTTATCCGCTGGTGTGTAACGAGTTAGCCAATCAGAGCAGGGGTAGCATTCGGGCTGTTGCCACAAACCTAGGTCAGGGATGGAAAAAAATCGGCTCCGATATCTGCTCCTGTGCAAGTACACGTGTCGGCTGAGGATGGGATTGGGTTGGGCTGCATTTCCCCTGGCAATCTAACAGGCTGGCAGCCTTCACGTCAAGGTTCTTGGGAATGGTGCTGGAGAATGCCTGACACCCGTGGAATTGCATCCAGGAATCAGCAGGAGGCAAGCGGACAAAATTGTCCAGATTGAAAAAAAACAAGAGTCCAGATGCTACTGCAGCAGTTGATATAAAAGCACTTTCTATTTTGCTCAGGGTAATGACGTCAGCTGATCAATAGTTGAATTACAAGTGAGAACATTTATTTTGATGTATTAGCTTCTGTAGCAGACAAGCAGAACAAGCCTCTTTGGCTTGTGATGTAACTGCTGCCCCATTAGCACTTTCAGTACACTTAAAAAAATATGCCTACTGTACATAAAATGTGATATAATGCGAAGCCACGCACACCTCATTACTGTTGTGAGTTTCGCTCAGTGCTCAGCCGCACAACTGGCCAGAAGGTGGCATTGACTCACTCAACCGTGATGCATCGTCCTTCCTTGTCTCTGAGAAAATGGAACGCCCCCCACCGCTCCCCCCCCACAGGGTACCCAGCTGGCATCGGTACTTCACTACAAGGGGGGAATTATGGGCTTGAAGCTAAGTCCGACCCTCCATGTCAAATTGTCCCGTGTTGTTGAACTAACAGGTGGAGCTGCCCTGTGATAATAATAACATACGTTGCTCAGGAAAACTCATTTCTCTTTAAAACTGGGGTTAGTGTGATAGATCGAGGGTTCTCTTGAGAAACTGCAAGCCTGCTCATTTAAATTGCAAACACTTTGCGCTGAATTTACACTTTAAACACAATGGCAAGGAGGTTAAGAGGCTGTTAAAGTTGTCTACATGTTACAGAATTCAAGTAAAAATACAGAAATAATTACATTGGAGATCTTCACTTTGACAGCCGTTTTAAAAGTAAAAATTATGCAAATACACATTTGGTTAATCTGCGAGGTTTTCATTTTCTATTTTCAATTTGCGCCAGCTGCTGTGGTTGGAAAATTCTTTTCTCCAATTCTCTTTCCTCTTGTCTTCAAGAAAGAAAGACTTCATTTATATAACGCCTTTCATGACTACCGGACATCTCAAAGCGCTTTACAGTCAATGAAGTACTTTTGGAGTGTAGTCACTGTTGTAATGTGGGAAACGCGGCAGCCAATTTGTGCACAACAAGCTCCCACAAACAGCAATGTGATAATGACCAGATAAACTGGGTTTTTGTTATGTTGATTGAGGGATAAATATTGGCCAGGATACCAGGGAGAACGCCCCTGATCTTCTTCGAAATAGTGCCATGGGATCTTTTACATCCACTTGAGAGCAGATGGGGCCTTGGTTCAACATCTCATCTGAAAGACAACACCTCCGACAGTGTAGCACTCCCTCAGCCCTGCTGTGTCAGCCTAAATCTTTTTGTGCTCAAGTCCTTAGAGTGGGACTTGAATCCACAACCTTCTGACTCAGATGCGAGAGAGTGCTACCCACTGAGCCATGGCTGGCACTAGAAGCACCACTTTATACTGAGCAGAGGAGCAACTGCAAGCGGAGAATACAGCCTGAGATCTGTTGTCATGTTGGGGACCTGGTAATTGGCTCAGGCTGATTCCTCCCTCATGCACAGGGATGGTGAGTTTATTTCCCAGGCAGGAAAAGCGGCCTAGCGGGTGGCCAGTCCATCTGGGAGCAGCAGCAGGAGCCCTCCGGCCGGCTTTAATGACCGGGCCTCATTAATGTTCTTCTGGCCGACCCCCTGACCAACCCAGCCAAGCTCTCGTCAGGAAACAGTTGCGCAGCTGTTAAAATTAGATAGTTCGGAGGCTGAGAGCCAGGCCGTGCGGGGCGGGAGAGAGTGACGGGACATCAAAGCTAGTCAACGGTTTGGGAAGGGAGTGGGGAGACCTACAAATTACTCTTGGTGCCTCTTCTCTCAGTGATCAGCCTTGGGCCTGCTTTAGCCTGGCAGGCAAGCCGCAGAGCCTTCCCCTACTCAAGCCAAAGTTAAAATGGTAGCCTGGTTCCGATGATGTCATCTGGATCCAATCTCCATATTTAAAGAAGAACCTGGCTGAATTTGGTGTCCTTAATGCCTGCAATTTAAAATTTCAGTTGGCGGGATTGAGGTGGGAGGCCAGCGGGCAAATGCCCTGTTCCATTTTAACAGCTTCCCCTCACAGTTTTCTGCCATTTGGGAAGAGTTGAAATGTCCCCGCCCTCCCCCGCCCTCCCCTCGCCACACAAACACCCGACCTCCACGTGTGAACAGAGGCATTTATATTATGGCCCTGCAGGAGGATGCTGATTGACTTTTCACTTTGCCTCTGACTTTGAGAACAGCCGCTCAGTATTGGGGCGGTGAGGCACCACCATTCGGCACGTGCCAGCCATCACTGCCCATGTTCCGCTGAATTGGCTGGTGAGCCACATGGGTGATGGAAAGCAGTCCCGAGTCGGGGTAGGGCTGCTCTCTGTCTTGCTTTGTATGTGGCTGTGTGTAGGCTGCTCCTATTTCATAGTCTGAGAAATATCTCTCCAATGAGTTTGTCCTCCAAATGATCAACAAGCCTGAAGATATGGTAGCCAGAGGCGTTGTTTATGTCATAGCAACAGTGTACAATATAACAGGCATCTCCTTTATGTTGAATCAATAAGAAAAACTACAGGCTCAGTTACTGGTATTACAGAGTCATTTTTAATTAATATAACCATGGCCGTGGTTTGCTAAGCTTATACCTGTACTATGAAATACCGAAATAAATGTCTTTATTGTATGTATTGAATCGTAATATTTCACAGTTGTAATGTATGCACCTGTGAGCATTCGAAATAAAGTAAATGAGTTGACGGCACAAATCATTACAAATGGGTGTGATTTGGTGGCCATTACAGAAACGTGGCCAAGACTGGGAATTAAACATACAGGGGTATCTGACGATTCGGAAAGATAGACAAGAAGGGAAAGGAGGTGGGGTAGCTCTTTTAATAAAGGATGATATCAGGGGAGTTGTGAGAGACGATATTGGCTCTAATGAACAAAATGTTGAATCATTGTGGATGGAGATTAGAGATAGTAAGGGGAAAAAGTCACTGGTGGGTGTAGTTTATAGGCCCCCAAATAATAACTTCATGGTGGGGCGGGCAATAATCAAGGGAATAATGGAGGCATATGAAAAAGGAACGGCAGTAATCATGGGGGATTTTAACCTACATATCGATTGGTCAAATCAAATCGCACGGGGTAGCCTTGAAGAGGAATTCATAGAATGCATACGGGATTGTTTCTTCGAACAGTATGTTACAGAACCTACAAGGGAGCAAGCTATCTTAGATCTGGTCCTGTGTAATGAGACAGGAATAATAAACGATCTCCCAGTAAAAGATCCTCTCGGAATGAGTGACCACATTATGGTTGAATTTGTAATACAGATTGAGGGTGAGGAAGTAGTGTCTCAAACGAGAGTACTATGCTTAAACAAAGGGGACTCTAGTGGGATGAAGGCAGGGTTGGCTAAAGTAGACTGGAAACACAGACTAAACGGTGGCACAATTGAGGAACAGTGGAGGACTTTTAAGGAGCTCTTTCATAGTGCTCAACAAAAATATATTCCAGTGAAAAAGAAGGGCGGTAAGAGAAGGGATAACCAGCCGTGGATAACCAAGGAAATAAAGGAAAGTATCAAATTAAAAACCAATGCGTATAAGGTGGCCAAGGTTAGTGGGAAAATAGAAGATTGGGAAAATTTTAAACGACAGCAAAGAATGACTAAGAAAGCAATAAAGAAAGGAAAGATAGATTACGAAGATAAACTTGCGCAAAACATAAAAACGGATAGTAAAAGCTTTTACAGATATATAAAACAGAAAAGAGTGACTAAAGTAAATGTTGGTCCCTTCGAAGATGAGAAAGGGGATTTAATAATGGGAAATGTGGAAATGGCTGAGACTTTAAACAATTATTTTGCTTCGGTCTTCACAGTGGAAGACACAAAAACCATGCCAAAAATTGCTGGTCACAGGAATGTGGGAAGGGAGGACCTTGAGACAATCATTATCACTAGGGGGGTAGTGCTGGACAGGCTAATGGGACTGAAGGTAGACAAGTCCCCTGGTCCTGATGAAATGCATCCCAGAGTATTAAAAGAGATGGCGGAAGTTATAGCAGATGCATTCGTTATAATCTACCAAAATTCTCTGGACTCTGGAGAGGTACCAGCGGATTGGAAAGCAGCTAATGTAACACCTCTGTTTAAACAGGGGGCAAACAAAAGGCAGGTAACTATAGGCCGGTTAGTTTAACATCTGTAGTGGGAAAAATGCTTGAAACTATCATTAAGGAAGAAATAGCGGGACATCTAGATAGGAATAGTGCAATCAAGCAGACGCAGCATGGATTCATGAAGGGGAAATCATGTTTAACTAATTTACTGGAATTCTTTGAGGATATAACGAGCATGGTGGATAGAGGTGTACCGATGGATGTGGTGTATTTAGATTTTCAAAAGGCATTCGATAAGGTGCCACACAAAAGGTTACTGCAGAAGATAAAGGTACACGGAGTCAGAGGAAATGTATTAGCATGGATAGAGAATTGGCTGGCTAACAGAAAGCAGAGAGTCGGGATAAATGGGTCCTTTTCGGGTTGGAAATCGGTGATTAGTAGATACATAGATGACCTGGAAGAGAGGACACAAAGATTAGTGGGAAAGCGTGTTGTGTAGAGGACACAGAAAGGCTGCAAAGAGATTTAGATAGGTTAAGCGAATGGGCTAAGGTTTGGCAGATGGAATACAATGTCGGAAAGTGTGAGTTCATCCACCGTGGGATAAAAAACAGTAAAAGGGAATATTATTTGAATGGGGAGAAATTACAACATGCTGCGGTGCAGAGGGACCTGGGATTCCTTGTGCATGAATCCCAAACAGTTAGTTTGCAGGTGCAGCAGGTAATCAGGAAGGCGAATGGAATGTTGGCCTTCATTACGAGAGGGATGGAGTACAAAAGCAGGGAGGTCCTTCTGCAACTGTACAGGGTATTAGTGAGGCCGCACCTGGAGTACTGCATGCAGTTTTGGTCACCTTACTTAAGGAAGAATATACTAGCTTTGGAGGGGGTACAGAGACGATTCACGAGGCTGATTCCGGAGATGAGGAGGTTACGTTATGATGATAGATTGAGTAGACTGGGTCTTTACTCGTTGGAGTTCAGAAGGATGAGGGGTGATCTTATAGAAACATTTAAAATCATGAAAGGGATAGACAAGATAGAGGCAGAGAGGTTGTTTCCATTGGTCAGGGAGACTCGAACTAGGGGGCACAGCCTCAAAATACGGGGGAGCCAATTTAAAACCGAGTTGAGAAGGAATTTCTTCTCCCAGAGGGTTGTGAATCTGTGGAATTCTCTGCCCAAGGAAGTAGTTGAGGCTAGCTCATTGAATGTATTCAAGTCACAGATAGATAGATTTTTAACCAATAAGGGAATTAAAGGTTACGGGGAGCGGGCGGGTAAGTGGAGCTGAGTCCCCGGCCAGATCAGCCATGATCTTGTTGAATGGCGGAGCAGGCTCGAGGTGCTAGATGGTCTACTCCTGTTCCTAATTCTTATGTTCTTATGCTCTAGGTTTATAGAGCGGTTACTTCTCTACGTGGGAGTTCTCCCTTTATCTATTCAGGACTTGGCCTGGAGGATGTTGCACAGAGCAGTCCTGTGCAATAACTTTTTAAGACAGTTCACGGAGTCACAGGCCGCCTGCAATTTCTGCGGTCTGGCTGAGTCCATGTTCCACGTGTATGTTCAGTGCGTGAAGTTGCAGCCCTTCTTCCATTATTTGAAGGGGCTGCTCCTCGATTTTTGGCTGCTCTTTAGTCCCATGCTCCTGATCTTTGGGCACCCTGTGCAGAGCGGTGTGAGCAGGTTGGAGGGCCTCCTTGTAGGACTGCCCCTGGGCCTGGCCAAGGTGGCCATTAACAGGTCCAGGCAGCGAGTGGTCGAGGGGGTTGTTCAGCCCGACTGCTGGCCTCTCTTCCGTGGTTACATTCACGCCAGTGTGTCCCTGGAGATGGAGCACGCTGTGTCTACCCGTACGCTCGCGGCCTTCCGCAAGAGGTGGGCACTGGAGGGACTAGATTGCATCATAACCCCTGGCAACCAAATTTTAATTTGAACTAAGTTTCCTTTAAAGTTTTATTTGGAGATTTGTGGGTTCTAGTGCCCTTACCAAAAGGGGTTACTTGATTTAATGTTACAATTAAAATAGTTGTAGAGCGGTTGCATTGTGATTGGCTTAGCCAGTCATGTGATGTTCACAAGACTCAATAAAACCCCAGTCAGTTGGGTCCAGGTCATCCACGAAGAGGTATGCGGTTGTGAGCTCAGTGGATGAACTGGTAGGTAATGTGTAATGTGATTGTTAAACCTTTATTAATAAACCAAGTAGTTCTTAATAGCAATGTGTTGCTATGAATTCTTAAGCAAAGAATCCGCGAAACAAATACATTACAATGGTATTTTGAGGGGTCTGGCCTGTTCATTGACCAATTCTGATCAGACAAGTGATGCAGCTGACGCTGACAGTGAGGAAATATATATGGGGCAGTAGACCCCACCTAAAGCTGAGAATAGGTATAGATTTGAAATGTGTGACCAAGAGGGAAAGCTTTCATTTGCTTTGTGGGGAAATTGGCCTCTTAGTGCCAGGCCATTTGTAGTATTGAGTCTGACAACACCTGAACAAGTTGATACTTCTTAGTTTACCTCAGCTGGCTAAGGTATGAAGGGCCCCAGTTTGAGGTGTTACCACTGTAAGTCGTAAGCGAGGTTCCCGCTGCTCTTCTGGTGAAGTAACGCTGGAGAGGCAGCTTCGAGGAATTTCCCCGGCCCTACGTTTTGAATTTTTTTGTGACTGACTTTTAATATCAATCTACATTGGTCCCCTTCAACGCTCTGCCTTTCATTTTTCCCTGCAACTCTAATTTCCACTGAGGCCTACTCTTCAGGGACTCTGGGCGAGACCGTGGGAGATTTAATTTAAAACAAATACAATAGCGGGCTTAGCTCTGCACAAAGAAGTCTAGGGCATGATAGTCAATAAAATGCCATTAAATCGATGTACGTAATGTTCTGTATTCTTTCTTATTTATCGAAGCGTTTTGCATGTACCAAATACTGACAAATAATTGGAACTAACGGCTGAATTGTCACATTATCTATTAATGATATTTCACAATGTAATGAATTTCATAGTGACGGAGCAGAAAGCTCTAGATCAAAGCTACACTTCAGCTTTTTGGCATGCATGCTTTTGTCTTCATTACACTCTTAATAAGTTCACGTCAGCAATGCAAATCCACATCTGTCATTGTGATCACCCATGCAAACTTATTTCATTGCATTTTGGTTGTCGATCTCGCCCAAACTGCACCTCACACGTCTCGCGCTTCAAATTAGCAAAAGGAAAACATATTTTTGAAATAGTTTTCAGCTGGTAAGCAGAAGCATTTTTCTTTTGTTAAGTGCAGGCACCTTTCATTTGCATTTTAAGAACCCCTGGAAAATTATTTGCAGCACATCTATTGGGCATGACTGTTTTCATATGTTGCATGAACAATGCGAAGGCCAGATTTTCCACACTAAACGGAATTGTCAACCACTATAACACGCTGTCAGTGGTCCAATCAACAACTAACAAATTCCATCCTGTTTAGAAGCTGTTCTGACAATCTAGACAGGAAATGAACCTCTCACCACCTTTGAAGTGAGCTCTCATATTGATGTAGTAGGTGTAAGCACTAGTGCACAGCTAGGAGAATTCTAGCTGCTTACTTAGGCTTATGGAGTTTGGATAATCTAGACAGGAAATGAACCTCTCACCACCTTTGAAGTGAGCTCTCATATTGATGTAGTAGGTGTAAGCACTAGTGCACAGCTAGGAGAATTCTAGCTGCTTACTTAGGCTTATGGAGTTTGGATAAACAGAGTGAAATATGGTTAATCCTCTCACCAGTATGAACCTTCATTTAAAATTGAACAAAGCACTTCATAAATAGCAGCAACCAAAATACAATAATCGTTTGCTTAGATATCAGCTTACATATGATCTACGCGTTTCTGACACTTGATGAATAATGTGCAAATGAATAGGATGCAATTCATTGAAAAATCCTCACCAGCTTAGAAGGAAATGTCAGCTTGTGACACTTTCATCTAGTACAATTTTTCAGCAACCATTCCTTAGAATCATGAGATGTTGTACCTCGGGTTGTTGGCAGAGTGATCATAGGACACACAATTAATCTTCGACAATCAGAGATGTATGTAATCAATTACACTGTCGACAAGCTACAACTCAGTGGCTTCATCAAAAGAAAATATAGTTACCAAACTGAAGGGAGATGTAAAGGAACAGTAGATTGTCAATATTTTGTTTAACATTTTATTTCCGCTCATCCTTTCCTGCTTGAAGGCCTTTCATGTGATCTTTTTCTATTAAAATTATTTTTCTGAAGATAGCATAGGCAACAGTTTTTTTTTTAGCTCTGAGCCAGAACACTAGAAGTACAATAGTGAAACAACAGTAATAAAAACAGAAAATACTGGAACTACTCAGCAGGCCAGGCAGCGTCTATGGAGAGAGAAACAGAGTTAACCTTTCAGGTCGATGACCTTTCGTCAGAACTGGAATAAGTGAGGGATGCACCAGTTTTTAAGCAAGTGCAGAGGCAGGGAAAGGGGCGTGGGGAGGAAAGAACAAAAGGGGTAAGTCTGTGATAGGGTGGAAGACAGGAGTGATTAAATGACAAAAGGGATAATAGTGTAAGGCAGTGGGACAAGTAAAGAAACAAATTATGGGTCGAGAGGAGCTATACATGGCACAACTGAACCATTGCACCTGCTGTCTGAACAAAATGGGAGCAGTGGTTATGGTCTGAAATTGTTGAACTCGACGTTGAGTCCAGAAGATTGTAAAATGCCTAATCAAAAGACGAGGTGCTGTTCCTTGAGCTTCTGTTAAGCTTCATTGGAACATTACATCAGATATACAGCACAGAAGCAGGCCATTTGGCCCAACCAGTCCATGCAGGCATTTATGCTCCACTCGAGCCTCTTCCCGTCTTTCCTCATCTAAATCTATCAGCGTAACCCTCTATTCCCTTCTCCCTCGTATGCTTATCTAGCTTCCCTTAAATGCATCCATACTATTCGCTTCAACAACTCCCTGTGGTAGAGAGTTCCACATTCTCATCACTCTTTGGGTAAAGAAGTTTCTTCTGAATTCCCTATTGGATTTCTTGGTAATTATCTTATATTGATGGCCTCTAGTTATGCCCTTGCCCACAAGTGGAAACATTCTCTCTGTATCTGCTCTATCAAAACCTTTCCTAATTTTAAAGACCTCTCAACCTTCTCTTTTCAAGAGAAAAGACACCCAGTCTGTTCATCCTTTCCTGATAGGTATACCCTCGCATTTCTGGTATCATCTTTGTAAATCTTCTCTGTACCTTCTCCAGTGCCTCTATATCTTTTTTATAATATGGCGACCAGAACTGTACGCAGAACTCCAAGTGTGGTCTAACCAAGGTTCGATACAGGTTTAGCATAACTTCCCTACTTTTCAATTCTATCCCTCTAGAAATAAACCCTAGCGCTTGGTTTGATTTTTTTTTAATGACTCTGCTAACTATCGCAACTTTTAGTGATTTGTCTATTTGTCCTCCGAGATCCCTTTGTTCCTCTACCCCATCTAGACTCGCACCCTCCAAGTAATGAGTGACCTCCCTATTCTTCCTACCAAAATGCAATACCTCACATTTATCTGTGTTGAGCTTCATTTGCCAATTGTATGCCCATTCTGCAAGTTTATTAATGTCCTCATGTAATTTGTTGCAGTCCTCCTCAGTATTGATTATCCCCCCAAATTTGGTGTCATCTTCAAATTTAGAAATTGTGTCTTTGATTCCAAAGTCTAAATTATTAATGTAAATTGTGAACAACAGTGGTCCCAGCACTGATCCTTGTAGAACACCACTACCCACCTTCTGCCACTGTGAATAGCTACCTTTTACCCCTACTCTCTGCTTTCTGTCTTGAAGCCAGCTAGCTATCCATTCTGCTACTTGTCCACTGACTCCGCATTCTCTGACCTTGTTCATCAGTCTATTATGGGGTACCTTATCAAAGGCCTTTTGAAAATCTAGATAAATGACATCTACTGCATTACCATTGTCTACTCTCTCTGTTAGCTCTTCAACAAATTTAATGAGGTTGGCCAAGCAAGATTTTCCCTTTTGAAATCCATGCTGACTATTCAATATTATATTTTTGATTTCTAGATGTTCTTCTATTTTCTCCTTTAGTAAGGATTCCAGTATTTTTCCTACCACCGATGTTAAGCTGACTGGTCTATAATTCCCTGGACATGTTCTATCCCCCTTCTTAAATATAGGTATTACGTTATATATCCGCCAGTCCTCTGGCACTATACCTTTTTCGAATGAATTATTAAATATATGTAGTAATGCTTCTGCTATCTCTTCCCTAGATTCTGTTAGAATGCATGGATGCAATCCATCCTGAGCAGGGGGTTTATTCGCTTTGAGTTTGATTAGTTTATTTGATTTATCCCCTCTTTCAATTTTAAATGCACTTATCTCATTACTAATCAAATCATCCAATGTCATGCCCACCTGTTCTATCTCCCTGGTAAATACTGAAGCAAAATAATGATTTAATATTTCTGCCATCTCTCTATCATTACCTGTGGTATTATCCTGGCAATCCCTTAATGGCCCTATTCTCATCCCAATCTTCCTTTTTTTATTGATATGCCTATAAAATACTTTACTATTTTTTTTAAGTTCCTTGATAATTTAATTTTATAGTTCCTCTTTGCCTTCCTAATTGTTTTTTTTGACTTCTCCCCTAATCTCTTCATTGTAAGAATAAAAGTGTTTATTAATGATTTATACCTATATTTAAGAAGGGATATAGAACATATCCAGGGAATTATAGACCAGTCAGCTTAACATCGATGGTAGGAAAAATACTGGAATCCTTACTAAAGGAGAAAATAGAAGAACACCTGGAAACCAAAAATATAATAATGAATAGTCAGCATGGATTTCAAAAGGGAAAGTCTTGCTTGGCCAACTTTGTTGAAGAGCTAACAGAGAGAGTAGACAATGGTAATGCAGTAGATGTCATTTATCTAGATTTTCAAAAGGCCTTTGATAAGGTACCCCATAATAGACTGATGAACAAGGTCAGAGAATGCGGAGTCAGGGGACAAGTAACAGAATGGATAGCTAGCTGTTTCAAGACAGAAAGCAGCGAGTAATTAAAAGTGTAGGTTATACGGAAAGGCCTGTTTATGTTGAAATAAAATGGAAGCCCACAGAGCTGCCGCAAGGGTTTTGTGTATTGGAAAGCCATTTAAATTAATCAAGAGATGGCTGAGCCAGGTCAGACAGCCACATATGTGAGGAGAGCCAATAAGGAACTGCCCTGGAACCATGACCCAATCCCGAGGCTTTCGGAGGGACAATGGCTTTGAGAGGTTTAAAAGAACTCAGACAAAGACTTTTCTCTCTCTCTTAAACCAGCCAGCCAAAGGGAAGTAACATATATCACTCTTTATTATAACCTAATTGAATCTCTTGTAACTAAAGTGGATGTGCATGTGTGTGTGTTTTTTTTTATAAACTGTTCCAATTGTTTTAGAAGAATTGTCTCACTGTCAAATTTAATGCCAGAGATTTAGAAATCTTACATCATATTCTCCCTTATCATGCACTCCCCTGCTGTCCATGTACTTAATTTATGCCTCTTTCCTTACCCTCAATTGTTCCCTTATGGCTTTATTCATCCATGGAGTCTCATTAGTTTAGCAGAATATATTATTCCTGCACTCTGTTGAACTTTGTTTTAAATGTTTCCCATTGCTATTCTACATCGTTGTTTGCCAATATTGTTGTCCATTTTATTTTCCCAAGTTCTATTTTCAGCTCCTCAAAATTAGTGAAGGAGGCTAAGAAGGTAGAGACATGAGAGTGAGAGTGGGACGGAGATTTAAAATAACAAGCGATGGGAAGCTCAGCATAATGCTTGCAGGCTGAAGTGAGATGTTCAGCAAAAAGATCGCCCAATCCGTGTTTCGTCACCCCAATGTAAAGGAGACTCCATCGTGAGCAACGAATACAGTACGTCCTAGAACAGTATATTACAGAATCCACCAATGAGCAGGCTATCTTAGATCTGGTACTGTATAATGAGACAGGATTAATAAACGTTCTCCTAGTAAAGGATCCTCTAGGAATGAGTGACCATAACATGGTTGAATTTCAAATTCAGTTGGAAGGTGAGAAAGTTGGATCTCAAACCAGTGTCCTAAGCTCAAATAAAAGAGACTACAAAGGTGTGAAGGCAGAGTTGGATAAAATGGACTGGGAAAATAGATTAAAGTGTGGGACGGTTGATGAGCAGTGGCAGACATTTAAGGAGATATTTCATAACTCTCAACAAAAATATATCCCATTGAGAAGTAAAGACTAAGAGAAGGGATAACCATCCGTGGCTAACTAAGGAAATAAGAGATGATATCAAATTGAAAACAGGGGCATACAATGTGGCCAAGACTAGTGGGAGGCCAGAGGATTGGGAAACATTTAAAAGCCAGCAAAGAACGACTAAAAAAAAATAAAGAGCACAAAGATAGATTATGAAAGTAAACTAGCACAAAATATAAAAACACATAAGAGTTTCTACAGGTACCTAAAAGAGTGGCTAAAGTAAATGTTGGTCCCCTAGAGGATGAGACTGAGGAATTGATAATGGGGAACAGGGAAATGTCAGAGACTTTGAACAAATATTTTGTATCAGTCTTCATGGTAGAATACACTAAAAACATCCCAATAATGGATAATCAAGGGGATATAGAAGTAGTACTCAGTAAAATAATGGGACTAAAGGCAGACAAGTCCGCTGGACCTGATGGCTTGCATCCTAGGGTCCTAAAGGAAGTGGCTGCAGAGATAGTGGATGCATTGGTTGTAATCTACCAAAATTCCCTGGATTCTGGGGAGGTCCCAGCAGATTGGAAAACCACAAATGTAATGCCCCTATTTAAAAAAAGGAGGCAGACAGAAAGCAGGAAACTATAGACCAGTTAGTCTAACTGTTGTGTATGGAGAAAGAGTCAGACTGAACACTGTGAGCTCAAAGTAACATGTGACCTTAGTCTTTTATTGCAGGTCTCCAGAGTGCCTCTCTAACCTGTGAAGCCTCCTTAAATACCTGTGCTCCCAAGGGATTATGGGATCCCTTGGGACTCCTGGGAATGAGCCCTCTGGTGACTGTAGAGAGTAAATACAAGTTTACATATATAACAACACCCCCCCCCCCCAAAGTCAATAGTGTAACTATTTACAATGTGAGTTGATCTGGGCCCCTTCTTGCCCTGGTTGATTGTCTCAGTGTGAAAGCTGGTGTTGTTGAATCATTTGTTGGGCCCTCGCTGGGCTGCTGTGCAGCTGGCCTTGCTGGGCTGCCTGTTGTGTTGGGCCCTGTTAGGCTGCTGTGGATGATGTGTTCTGCTTCGTGGCCAACTGTGGTGCCGGTTGCCACTGGTGTGTATGTTGGGGAATCAAAAAAGGTAGGATCCAAGGTGGCTTGCTCAGGATAGTCCGTTAATCTCAGTTTGATTTGGTCCAAGTGTTTCCGGTGAATGAGTCCATTTGAAAGTTTGACCCGAAACACCCTGCTCCCCTCTTTGGCCACGACAGTGCTGGGAAGCCACTTGGGACCTTATTCATAATGTAATACAAATACAGGATCATTGAGTTCAATCTCGCGTAACACATTTGCGCTATCATGGTATAGACTTTATTGAAGCCGCCTGCTCTCTACCTGATCAGGGTGAACTAGAAAATAAGAACATAAGAATTAGGAACAGGAGTAGGCCATCTAGCCCCTCGAGCCTGCTCCGCCACTCAACAAGATCATGGCTGATCTGGCTGTGGACTCAGCTCCACTTACCCGCCTGCTCCCCATAACCCTTAATTCCCTTATTGGTTAAAAATCAATCTATCTGTGATTTGAATACATTCAATGAGCTAGCCTCAACTGCTTCCCTGGGCAGAGAATTACCACAGATTCACAACCCTCTGGGAGAAGAAATTCCTTTTCAACTCGGTTTTAAATTGGCTCCCCCGTATTTTGAGGCTGCGACCCCTAGTTCTAGTCTCCCCAACCAGTGGAAACAACCTCTCTACCTCTATCTTGTCTATCCCTTTCATTATTTTAAATGTTTCCATAAGATCACCCCTCATCCTTCTGAACTCCAATGAGTAAAGACCCAGTCTACTCGATCTATCATCATAAGGTAACCCCCTCATCTCTGGTATCAGCCTAGTGAATCATCTCTGTACCCCCTCCAAAGCTAGTATATCCTTCCTTAAGTAAGGTGACCAAAACTGCACGCAGTACTCCAGGTGCGGCCTCACCAATACCCTGAACTAGCGAGAGCCTTGTCTTAAGTGCTCTTTTCATGAGCAGTTCAGCAGGTGGGATCCCAGTGAGTGAGTGGGGTCTCGTGCGGTAGCTAAGCAGGACTCGGGATAGGCAAGTCTGCAGTGAGCCTTCAGTTACCCTCTTCAAGCCTTGCTTGATGGTTTGCACTGCTCTCTCTGCCTGACCATTGGACGCTGGTTTAAATGGGGCAGATGTGACATGTTTGATCCCGTTATGGGTTATGAATTTTTTGAAATCCGCACTGGTAAAACATGGCCTGTTGTCGCTCACCAGGACATCGGGTAAGCCGTGAGTGGCAAACATGGCCCGCAGGCTTTCAGTAGTGGCAGCGGACGTGCTAGCCGACATTATCTCACATTCAATCCACTTGTAGTACGCGTCTATAACCACAAGGAACATTTTACCCAAGAACGGGCCTGCATAGTTGACGTGTACCCTAGACCACGGTTTGGAGGGCCAAGACCATAAACTTAGCAGCGCCTCCCTGGGTACATTGCTTAACTGTGAGCATGTATTACATCTGTGAACGCAGGACTCTTAAGTCCGCATCGATACCGGGCCACCACACGTGGGATCTGGCTATCGCTTTCATCATTATGATGCCTGGGTGGGTACTGTGGAGGTCATTGATGAAGGTGTCTCTGCCCTTCTTGGGGACCACTACTTGATTGGCCACAGAAGGCAGTCTGTCTGTATAGACATTTCATCTTTGTGCCGCTGGAATGGCTTTATCTCTTCCTGCATTTCCACTGGGACACTGGACCAGCTCCTGTGAAGCACACAGCTTTTGACTAGAGATAATAAGGGGTCCTGGCTTGTCCAGGTTTTAATCTGCCGGGCAGTGACGGGTGATTGCTCACACTCAAATGCTTCCATAACCATGGCTAGATCTGCGGGCTGCCCCATTTCCACCCCCGTGGTGGGCAATGGCAGCCTACTGAGAGCATCGGCGCAGTTTTCTGTGCCTGGCCAGTGGCGGATGGCATAGTTATATGCGGACAATGTGAGCGCCCATCTCTGGTCAAGGCCGATGCATTGGTATTTATCCCTTTACTCTCGAAAAACAGGGATATAAGTGGCTTATGGCCAGTTTCCAATTTGAATTTTAGCCCAAACAGGTATTGATGCATTTTCTTTACCCCATAGACACATGCTAATGCTTCTTTCTCAATCATGCTGTAGGCTCTCTCAGCCTTAGACAGATTCCTGGATGCATAAGCAACCGGTTGCAATTTCCCGAAATCATTAGCTTGTTGCAATACACACCCGACGCCATATGACGATGCATCACATGCTGGTACCAAATGCTTACATGGATCATACAACACAAGCAATTTGTTTGAGCATAACAATTTTCTCGCTTTTACAAAGGCATTTTCTTGGCTTTTGCCCCAAACCCATTCGCCCCCTTTTCTTAGTAAGACATGCAGTGGTTCTTACTTTGGTAACTTCTTATGGGTCTCAGCAAGAGACCCGTAAGAAGTTACCAAAGTAGTTCAGGAGTCCTAGAAACGACTGCAGTTCCATCACGTTCTGTGGCCTCGATGCGTTCTCGATTGCCTCCGTCTTCACGTTGGTGGGCCTGATGCCGTCCGCCACAATCCTCCTTCCCAAGGACTCCACTTCAGGCGCCAGGAAAATGCACCTCGTTTAACTTGAGCCCCACACGGTTGAGTCGACTCAGAACCTCCTCCAGGTTCTGCAGGTGCTCGACTGTGTTCCGACCTGTGACCAAGATGTCGTCCTGGAAAACCACGGTGCGTGGGACCGACTTCACTAAACTTTCGTGTTTCTCTGGAATATCGCCGCTGCTGATCGGATTCCAAATGGGCATCTGTTATAAAAAAAAAGACCTTTGTGATGCAGGTGAGGCCCTTCGATGATTCCTCCAGTTCCTGCGTCATGTTGGCTGAATTCAGATCCAGCTTCGTGAACGTCTTTCCTCCCGCTAGCGTTGCAAAGAGGTCGTCAGTTTTTGATAGTGGGTATTGGTCCTGCAGGGAGAAACAATTGATAGTTATTTTGTACCCGCCACAGATTCTGATGATGCTGTCTCCCTTGAGGACTGGGATGATAGGACTGGCCCACTCGTTGAACTCGATCGGTGAAATGATGCCCTCTCTTTGCAGCTGGTCAAGCTCGATCTCTACCCTTTCTCTCATCATGTGTGGTACTGCTCTCGTCTTGTGATGAATGGGTCCCTCCCCCGGAATTAGGTGGATCTGCACTTTTGCTCCTTGGAATTTCCCGAAGGAAATTTGTTTAAGACCTGGGCACACGAAGTTTCGTTAGCGGGTGATGGCACTCGGACGTCGTCCCAGTTCCAGCGTATCTTTCCCAGCCAGCTCCTGCCGAGCAGCGTGGGACCATTGCCCGGTACCACCCAGAGTGGTAGCTTGTGCACCGCTCCATCGTTGGAGACCTTTACGGTAGCACTGCCGATTGCAGGTATCAGTTCTTTTGTGTAAGTTCTTAGTTTTGTGCGAATTGGGGTTAAGACTGGCCTTGAGGCCTTGTTGCACCACAACCTTTCGAAAGTCTTTTTGCCCATGATGGACTGGCTCGTGCCCGTGTCCAGCTCCATTGACACCGGGAGTCCATTTAGTTCAATATCCAGCATTATCGGGGGACAATTCCTGGTGAATGTGCACTCCATGTACCTCTGTCTCCTCGATCTGAGGCTCTGTTTCATCGTGATCCTCCGTCCTCCTCTGCAACATGGTGGTTTGCAGGTTTAACAGGCTTTGCACCTCGCCTGCACACTCGTTGGAGGTGTCCCATTGTTCCACAGCCCTTACAAACGTATTCTTTGAATCGGCATGAATGGAAACGATGATCACCCCCGCAGCGCCAACAAGGTGTTAATGGCCTTTCATTCATCACCCTTGATGGTGGACTCTGAGACATCTGCGGATGTGCAGCTGCAGGTATGTGTGACCTGCCTTGTACGTTAGAGATTCGAAAACAACTTCACTTTGTTCACAGTACTTTTAGCAGCAATTGTCTGCTGAGAGATTTGCTTCGTATTGTCACTGGTGGCAATGAACGCCTGGGCTATCGCTATGGCCTCACTCAAAGTTGGGATTTCTTCAGGCAAAAGTTTGCGAAGTATGGTTTTGTGGCCAATGCCAAGTACGAAAAAGTTGCTGAACATGTGCTCCAGATATCCTTCAAATTCGCAATGTTCTGCAAGGCGTCTTAGCTCGGTGACATAACTCACCACTTCTTGGTCTTCAGACCGTTTGTAGGTGTAGAACCAGTACCACACCATCAGAATGCTTTCCTTCGGGTTCAAATGCTCTCGGACCAGTGTGCACAAATCATTGTACGATTTCTCCGTGGGTTTCGCTGGAGTGAGCAGATTCTTCATGAGGCGATACGTTGGTGCCCCACAGACAGTGAGGAGGATCGCCATTCGTTTGGAAGCTCTCTCTTCCCCATCTAGCTCGTTGGCCACGAAGTATTGGTGGAGTCACTCCACAAAAGTTTCCTAATCATCTCCTTCTGAGAATTTCTCCAGGATGCCCACTGTTCTCTGCATCTTTGGGTTCACTATCTGTATCTTGTCGCCAGTTGTTGTGTATGGAGAAAGAGTCAGACTGAACACTGAGCTCAAAGAAACATGTGACCTTAGTCTTTTATTGCAGGTCTCCAGAGTGCCTCTCCAACCTGTGAAGCCTCTTTAAATACCTGTGCTCCCAAGGGATGATGGGATCCCTTGGGACTCCCGGGGATGAGCCCTCTGGTGGCTGTACAGAGTAAATACAAATTTACATATATACTGTAAAACTAACATCTGTCATTGGGAAAATGCTGGAGTCCATTATTAAGGAAGCAGTAGCAGGACATTTGGCAAGGTATGATTCAATCAAGCAGAATCAGCATAGTTTTATGAAAGGGAAATCGTGTTTGTCAATTTTGCTGGAGTTCTTTGAGGATGTAATGAGTAGGGTGGATAAGGGGGAACCAGTGGATGTGGTGTATATGGATTTCCAGAAGGCATTCGATAAGGTGCCACCTAAAAGGTTACTGCACAAGATAAAAGCTCACAGGTTTGGGGGTAATATATTAGCATAGATAGTGGATTGGTTAACAAACAGAAAACAGAGAGTCGGGATAAATGGGTCATTTTTCGGTTGACAAACAGTGACTAGTGGGTGCTGCAGGGATCAATGCTGGGGCCTCAACTATTTACGATCTATATTAATGACTTGCTGATGATACAAAGATGGGTGGTAAAGCAAATTGTGAGGAGGGTACAAAAAATCTGCAAAGGGATATAGACAGGCTAAGTGAGTGGGTGAAAATTTGGCAGATGTCAAATAATGTGGGAAAATGTGAGGTTATCTACTTTGGCAGAAAAAATAGAAAACCAAATTCTAATTTAAATGGAGAAAAATTGCAAAGTGCTGCAATACAGAGGGACCTGGGGGTCCTTGAGCATGAAACACAAAAAGTTAGTATGCAGTACAGCAAGTAATCAGGAAGGCAAATGAAATGATGGCCTTTATTGCAAGGGGGATAGAGTGTAAAAGCAGAGAAGTCCTGCTACAACTGTACAGGGTATTGGTGAGGCCATGCCTGGAGTACTGCGTACAGTTTTGGTCTCCGTATTTAGGGAAGGGTATACTTGCATTGGAGGCTGTTCAGAAAAGGTTCACTAAGTTGATTCTGGAGATGAAAAATCTGCAAAAGGACATAGCAGGTTAAGTGAGTGGGCAAAAATTTGGCAGATGGAGTATAATGTTGGAAAGTGTGAGGTCATGCACGTTGGCAGAAAACATCAAAGAGAAAGTTATTATTTAAATGGAGAAAGATTACAAAGTGCTGCAGTACAGCGGGACCTGGGGGTACTTGTGCATGAAACACAAAAGGTTAGTATGCAGGTACAGCAAGTGATCAGGAAGGCGAATGGAATCTTGGCCTTTATTGCAAAGGGGATGGAGTATTAAAGGAGGGAAGTCTTGCTACAGTGGTATAGGGTATTGGTGAGGCCACACCTGGAATATTGCGTGCAGTTTTGGTTTCCATATTTACGAAAGGATATACTTGCTTTGGAGGCAGTTCAGAGAAGGTTCACAAGGTTGATTCCAGAGATGAGGGGGTTGACTTGTGAGGAAAGGTTGAGTAGTTTGGGCCTCTACTCATTGGAATTCAGAAGAATGCGAGGTGATCTTATCGAAACGTATAAGATTATGAGGGGGCTTGACAAGGTGGATGCAGAGTAGATGTTTCCACTGATAGGAGAGACTAGAACTAGGGGGCATAATCTTAGAATAAGGGGCCACCCATTTAAAACTGAGATGAGAAAAAAATGTATTTTCTCAAAGGGTTGTAAATCTGTGGAATTCGCTGCCTCAGAGAGTTGTAGAAGCTGTGACATTGAATAAATTTAAGACAGAAATAGAGTGTTTCTTAAACGATAAGGGAATAAGGGGTTATGGAGAGCGGGCGGGGAAGTGGAGCTGACTCCATGATCAGATCAGCCATGATCTTATTGAATGGCGGAGCAGGCTCGAGGGGCCGTATGGCCTACTCCTGCTCCTATTTCTTATGTTCTTGTGTTCTTATGTGGGGATTGACTTATGAAAATAGGTTGAGTAGTTTGGGGCTATACTCATTGGAGTTCAGAAGAATGTGAGGTGATCTTATCGAAACATAAAAGATAATGATGGGGCTCGACAAGGTGGATGCAGAGAGAATATTTCCACTCATAGGGGAAACTAAAACTAGGAGGCATAGCCTCAGAATAAGAATGGCCGCCCATTTAAAAGTGAGATGAGGAGGAAATTCTTCTCTCAGGGGTGTTGTTTTATTCTGTGGAATTCTCTGCCCCAGAGAGCTGTGGAGGCTGGGTAATTGAATATATTTAAGGTGGAGATAGACAGATTTTTGAGCGATAAGGGAATAAAGGGTTATGGGGAGCGGGCAGGGAAGTGGAGCTGAGTCCATGATCAGTTCAGCCATGATCTTATTAAATGACAGAGCAGGCTCGAGGAGTCAAATAGCCTACTCCTGCTCCTATTTCTTATGTTCTTAATATACTAAATTGCAAGAAAATGACTGCTTTATCTGGAAGGTGTGAAGGACAGGTATTGCACTTGCATGGAAAGGTGCTGTGGGAAGGGGATCTAACATTGAGTTATATAATTTCAGATTATAACTGCTCCCATTCTTATTTCTGTTTTTTTCCAGAATTCCAGCATCCGCATTATTTTGCTTTTGTATTAGTGAACTATCTGTGTCTGTCCCTGTGCATTGCCTGGGGCGGAGGGAGGAAGAGGTCAACTGGGTAAAACTGCAAACCTGATGTTCCTCAGCCTACCTGGATTAATGAGAAAATATAGACAAAATAGCATAAGCACTCTCATTTTGATTTTATTTCTGAAATGAAAAAAAGTAGAGGCTATGCTTTAAGAGTTTTGCTAATGATAGAATCGATATTTAAAAAAACCTGCCAAAGGCACACTCGTCCTTTAAAGTGCTATTCCTTCAAATTTATGTTTTGTAAAAAATCATTACTTTTCTGTTTTTTGGATTTGTTATATTATCTATCACAGAAATACATTGAAAGGTTGCTTGGCGGGTGCAAACCTTTTATTAGGCTGGCTGCTATTTTGCACAATAAGACAGGGAGGAGTTATTACTATGCAGAAGGTGCTTGAGTTATTTATGCTTTTAAGCTTTTCATTCCCACTACTCATGTTGATGCTAGTGTATTCCTGGAACTGGAAGTGAATCTGTATGCTGCCTGAAGCAAACAATAGGACTTAGTTGGGAAGTCTGAAGTTTGTAGTTTCATTATTTTTTTTCCATTAGGTGGCATGATAACAGAGTGCTGCAGCACTGACGTGTATTGCAAATTGTGCAATGAACGCATTAACTCCTATGTATGAGATTCTTTTCTCTGCTATTTCAACAAAGGCATTTACCCTTTTTTAGAAGCTGGAATTATATACACGCATGTGAATGGGTCCATTGACTCAAAATCCCTGCATCCCAAGAAAGAAAGGAGATTGACTCAAGCACAGCACTTGTGAGGATGATGTTGTGTAAGCTCTGAATGTTGTTGACTACACACATAATAGTCTTGAGCTATTTGATGGACTGGTTATTCCGATCTGTTAAGATGCTAGCTACCCAAGGAATCACTCTTAAAGTAATCTCACCAATTTATAACCTCCGACTCTGGTCACTGCTATAATTACTACTCAATGGGGCCGAAATTCCCCCGCCCGAAATGTTCGCACCTTCCGCTCCCGAAGTGTTTTTTCTGCCGTGTCGGATAAGGTCGCCTCTTTCTGTAAATTCAGCTTTCTGTCTCTTTTTTTTCAGGCGGGCTGGAAGTCGGGTGGTAAGCAGCAGATCGACAACAAGAGGGGCAGAAGTGGTTGGGCGGAGCGGAGTCACTGCCGCTGTCAATCATCAGCGGAGTGGTGATGATGTCATAACGCGTGTGCGTCACCACGGCTCTCCCCTTCATTTAAAGGGGACAACCTTCGGCATTTTAAAACTTCAGTCCACTGGGCCACTAGGGAGGGTTCGGCCGGGCCAGCGGCCTGGCACCGAAGAGGGGGTGCCTGTTGGCAGCCTGGCCGAACTCGGGGGCATAATTGTCGGCCCAACCTGGCAGTCGGCCAACAACAAAAACATGGCAGCCGCAGCAGTGCGGCCTCCCCTTGAAGGGCTGCCACGCTGCCATGGCTCACACACTAAAGGCAAGGTGCACCGACAGAAAAAGCTGGCAGGGACATCGTGTAGCGGATCAAAGATTTTATGGAGCTAAATTTCACGGGAGCTGCAGGAGATCGGTGGTGCACTCTTTGATGACGCACTTAGGACGGGTCGGCAGCAGCGGGGCAGAAGTGGGGATCACCGGAAACTCCCCCCCCCCCGAGGTGAATTTCGCCAGTGGCGGCCATTCAACCACAAACCGGCGGCCACTGGACTCCGTCGCTTGGCCACGCATTCTGGCGGTGAGGCCTATTCGGGACTCTGAATTTCAGCCCCATTATCTGTTAACGCTGATTTTCAAAGATACAGTGTGTCACCAGTGCAATTTTTGCGAAGTAATTCTGTCCATTATTCATTTGCTACTCAACTGCTAGGTAGCTGTGATTATATGCATACCTATTGAGCAATCATGTACACTACTTTAACTTTTAAGTTGTGAATTGTAAACAATAAATAGTATTTAGCACATGACTTCTGGTCTGGTTTCTTCCTTGACAATTTGGCAAAAAAGAGTTAAATCACTCAGACAGCAGCTTGAGGGTAACCTAATCGAGGGATAGTAAATTAAATTAATTTTGATCCGAACTGGGTTAAATGTAAGATAGTTCGGTGAGGCAAGTCAGGCATCACTCATCCCTAGACCTAATCTGGGATGTTAAACCGTAGGATGTTCCTGAGTGAGGACTTACAGGAGGGTGTTGAGAATTTGTCTGGTTCCTCGGCATATATTTGTCAGGATACCGAAACATAAGAACATAAGAACATAAAAAATAGGAACAGGAGTAGGCCATACGGCCCCTCGAGCCTGCTCTGCCATTCAATAAGATCATGGCTAATCTGATCATGGACTCAGCTCCACTTCTCCGCCTGCTCCCCATAACCCCTTATCCCCTTATCGTTTAAGAAACTGTCTATTTCTGTCTTAAATGTATTCAATGTCCCAGCTTCCACAGCTCTCTGAGGCAGCAAATTCCACAGATTTACAACCCTCCGAGAGAAGAAATTTCTCCTCATCTCTGTTTTAAATAGGCGGCCCCTTACTCTAAGATCATGCCCTCTAGTTGATAGTGTCTAGGCCTTTGTAAGATTGAAAAAGGCCATGTATAAGGGCTGGCGCTGCTCCCTGCATTTTTCCTGCAACTGTCGCACTGCAAAGATCATGTCCGTTATGCCCCGTAGGGGACGAAATCCGCACTGTGATTCCGGGAGGATTTAAACTAATATGGCAGGGGGATGGGAACCAATGCAGGGAGACAGAGGGAAACAAAAAGGAGACAAAAGCAAAAGACAGAAAGGAGATGAGGAAAAGTGGAGGGCAGAGAAACCCAAGGCAAAAAACAAAAAGGGCCACTGTACAGCAAAATTCTAAAAGGACAAAGGGTGTTAATAAAACAAGCCTGAAGGCTTTGTGTCTTAATGCAAGGAGTATCCGCAATAAGGTGGATGAATTAATTGTGCAAATAGATGTTAACAAATATGATGTGATTGGGATTACGGAGACGTGGCTCCAGGATGATCAGGGCTGGGAACTCAACATTCAGGGGTATTCAACATTCAGGAAGGATAGAATAAAAGGAAAAGGAGGTGGGGTAGCATTGCTGGTTAAAGAGGAGATTAATGCAATAGTTAGGAAAGACATTAGCTTGGATGATGTGGAATCTATATGGGTAGAGCTGCAGAACACCAAAGGGCAAAAAACGTTAGTAGGAGTTGTGTACAGACCTCCAAACAGTAATAGGGATGTTGGGGAGGGCATTAAACAGGAAATTAGGGGTGCATGCAATAAAGGTGTAGCAGTTATAATGGGTGACTTTAATATGCACATAGATTGGGCTAGCCAAACTGGAAGCAATACGGTGGAGGAGGATTTCCTGGAGTGCATAAGGGATGGTTTTCTAGACCAATATGTTGAGGAACCAACTAGGGGGGAGGCCATCTTAGACTGGGTGTTGTGTAATGAGAGAGGATTAATTAGCAATCTCATTGTGCGAGGCCCCTTGGGGAAGAGTGACCATAATATGGTGGAATTCTGCATTAGGATGGAGAATGAAACAGTAATTTCAGAGACCATGGTCCAGAACTTAAAGAAGGGTAACTTTGAAGGTATGAGGCGTGAATTGGCTAGGATAGATTGGCGAATGATACTTAGGGGGTTGACTGTGGATGGGCAATGGCAGACATTTAGAGACCGCATGGATGAAGTACAACAATTGTACATTCCTGTCTGGCGTAAAAATAAAAAGGGGAAGGTGGCTCAACCGTGGCTATCTAGGGAAATCAGGGATAGTATTAAAGCCAAGGAAGTGGCATACAAATTGGCCAGAAATAGCAGCGAACCTGGGGACTGGGAGAAATTTAGAACTCAGCAGAGGAGGACAAAGGGTTTGATTAGGACAGGGAAAATGGAGTACGAGAAGAAGCTTGCAGGGAACATTAAGGCGGATTGCAAAAGTTTCTATAGGTATGTAAAGAGAAAAAGGTTGGTGAAGACAAACGTAGGTCCACTGCAGTCAGAATCAGGGGAAGTCATAACGGGGAACAAAGAAATGGCGGACCAATTGAACAAGTACTTTGGTTCGGTATTCACTAAGGAGGATACAAACAACCTTCCGGATATAAAAGGGGTCAGAGGGTCTAGTAAGGAGGGGGAACTGAGGGAAATCTTTATTAGTCGGGAAATTGTGTTGGGGAAATTGATGGGATTGAAGGCCGATAAATCCCCAGGGCCTGATGGATTGCATCCTAGAGTACTTAAGGAGGTGGCCTTGGAAATAGCGGATGCATTGACAGTCATTTTCCAACATTCCATTGACTCTGGATCAGTTCCTATGGAGTGGAGGGTAGCCAATGTAACCCCACTTTTTAAAAAAGGAGGGAGAGAGAAAACAGGGAATTATAGACCGGTCAGCCTGACCTCAGTAGTGGGTAAAATGATGGAATCAATTATTAAGGATGTCATAGCAGTGCATCTGGAAAATGGTGACATGATAGGTCCAAGTCAGCATGGATTTGTGAAAGGGAAATCATGCTTGACAAATCTTCTGGAATTTTTTGAGGATGTTTCCAGTAAAGTGGACAAAGGAGAACCAGTTGATGTGGTATATTTGGACTTTCAGAAGGCTTTCGACAAGGTCCCACACAAGAGATTAATGTGCAAAGTTAAAGCACATGGGATTGGGGGTAGTGTGCTGATGTGGATTGAGAACTGGTTGTCAGACAGGAAGCAAAGAGTAGGAGTAAACGGGTACTTTTCAGAATGGCAGGCAGTGACTAGTGGAGTGCCGCAAGGTTCTGTGCTGGGGCCCCAGCTGTTTACATTGTACATTAATGATTTAGACGAGGGGATTAAATGCAGTATCTCCAAATTTGCAGATGAAACTAAGTTGGGTGGCAGTGTGAGCTGCGAGGAGGATGCTATTAGGCTGCAGAGTGACTTGGATAGGTTAGGTGAGTGGGCAAATGCATGGCAGATGAAGTATAATGTGGATAAATGTGAGGTTATCCACTTTGGTGGTAAAAACAGAGAGACAGACTATTATCTGAATGGTGACAGATTAGGAAAAGGGAAGGTGCAACGAGACCTGGGTGTCATGGTACATCAGTCATTGAAGGTTGGCATGCAGGTACAGCAGGCGGTTAAGAAAGCAAATGGCATGTTGGCCTTCATAGCGAGGGGATTTGAATACAGGGGCAGGGAGGTGTTGCTACAGTTGTACAGGGCCTTGGTGAGGCCACACCTGGAGTATTGTGTACAGTTTTGGTCTCCTAACTTGAGGAAGGACATTCTTGCTATTGAGGGAGTGCAGCGAAGGTTCACCAGACTGATTCCCGGGATGGCGGGACTGACCTATCAAGAAAGATTGGATCAACTGGGCTTGTATTCACTGGAGTTCAGAAGAATGAGAGGGGATCTCATAGAAACGTTTAAAATTCTGACGGGTTTAGACAGGTTAGATGCAGAAAGAATGTTCCCAATGTTGGGGAAGTCCAGAACCAGGGGTCACAGTCTGAGGATAAGGGGTAAGCCATTTAGGACCGAGATGAGGAGAAACTTCTTCACCCAGAGAGTGGTGAACCTGTGGAATTCTCTACCACAGAAAGTAGTTGAGGCCAATTCACTAAATATATTCAAAAGGGAGTTAGATGAAGTCCTTACTACTCGGGGGATCAAGGGTTATGGCGAGAAAGCAGGAAGGGGGTACTGAAGTTTCATGTTCAGCCATGAACTCATTGAATGGCGGTGCAGGCTAGAAGGGCTGAATGGCCTACTCCTGCACCTATTTTCTATGTTTTTTCTATGTTTCCTCGGCCACAGGGAGAAGACGGTTGAGGAGAACTCTCGCGACAACCTTTCCAGTGGCTGATAGCAGGGAGATTCTCCTGCAGTTGCTGCAGTCGAACTTGCCCCCTTTTAAAAGATGGCCATGATAACTGTATCTCTGAGATCTCCCGGCATGCTCTCCTCCCTCCAAATGAGAGAGATGAGGTCATGTATCCGTGCCAACAGCGCCTCTTCTCCATACTTTAGCTCCTCAGCAGGAATTCCATCCGCACCCGTAGCCTTGTTATTCTTGAGCTGTTTTATGGCTTTGCCTACCTCGTGCAGCGTTGGGGTTACACTGAGGTGGTGGCAGGTCGCATGCTGCAGGATGGAATCGAGAACACTCAAGTCAAAGGTAGAGTCTCAATTGAGGAGATCTTCAAAGTGCTCCTTCCAGCGGACCCTGACAGCCTCGGTGTCCTTGATGAGTGTTTCCCCATTCTTGGCCAGGAGTGGGGTGGGGCCTTGGAAGTTTGAACCATAGGTGGCCTTGACTGCGATGAAGAATCCTCGCATATCATGGCTGTTGTATCTCCTGTGCTTTCTCCATCCACCACATGTCCTTTAGGTTCCGGGTTTTTTGTTGGACCTCAGCCTTGAGCCATCTGTAACATTGCTTTGCAGCTCCCGAGCTGGGTTGTTGCTTGAGGCTCAGAAATGCTCTGCGCTTACAATCTATTAGTTCTTGGATCTCCTGATCATTTTCATAGAAACATAGAAACATAGAAAGTAGTTGCAGGAGTAGGCCATTCGGCCCTTCGAGCCTGCACCACCATTCAATAAGATCATGTCTGATCATCACCTCAGTACCCCTTTCCTGCTTTCTCTCCATACCCCTTGATCCCTTTAGCCGTAAGGGCCATATCTAACTCCCTCTTGAATATATCCAATGAACTGGCACCAACAACTCTCTGCAGTAGAGAATTCCACAGGTTAACAACTCTGAGTGAAGAAGTTTCTCCTCATCTCGGTCCTAAATGGCTTACCTCTTCTCCTTAGACTGTGCTCCCTGGTTCAGGACTTCCCCAACATAGGGAACATTCTTCTTGCATCTAACCTCTGGACTCTGGGGAGGTACCAGCGGATTGGAAAGCAGCTAATGTAACGCCTCTGTTTAAAAAAGGGGATAGACAAAAGGCAGGTAACTATAGGCCGGTTAGTTTAACATCTGTAGTGGGGAAAATGCTTGAAGCTATCATTAAGGAAGAAATAGCGGGACATCTAGATAGGAACAGTGCAATCAAGCAGACGCAACATGGATTCATGAAGGGGAAATCATGTTGAACTAATTTACTGGAACTCTTTGAGGATATAACGAGCATGGTGGATAGAGGTGTACCGATGGATGTGGTGTATTTAGATTTCCAAAAGGCATTCGATAAGGTGCCACACAAAAGGTTACTGCAGAAGATAAAGGTACGCGGAGTCAGAGGAAATGTATTAGCATGGATCGAGAATTGGCTGGCGAACAGAAAGCAGAGAGTCGGGATAAATTGGTCCTTTTCGGGTTGGAAATCAGTGGTTAGTGGTGTGCCACAGGGATCGGTGCTGGGACCACAACTGTTTACAATATACATAGATGACCTGGAAGAGGGGACAGAGTGTAGTATAACAAAATTTGCAGATGACACAAAGATTAGTGGGAAAGCGGGTTGTGTAGAGGACACAGAGAGGCTGCAAAGTGATTTAGATAGGTTAAGCGAATGGGCTAACATTTGGCAGATGGAATACAATGTTGGAAAATGTGAGTTCATTCACCTTGGAAAAAAAACAGTAAAAGGGAATATTATTTGAATGGGAAGAAATTACAACATGCTGCGGTGCAGAGGGACCTAAGGATCCTTGTGCATGAATCCCAAAAAGTTAGTTTGCAGGTGCAGCAGGTAATCAGGAAGGCGAATGGAATGTTGGCCTTCATTGCGAGAGGGATGGAGTACAAAAGCAGGGAGGTCCTGCTGCAACTGTACAGGGTATTGGTGAGGCCGCACCTGGAGTACTGTGTGCAGTTTTGGTCACCTTACTTAAGGAAGGATATATTAGCCTTGGAGGGGTTACAGAGACGATTCACTAGGCTGATTCCGGAGATGAGGGGATTACCTTATGATGATAGATTGAGTATTCTGGGTCTTTACTTGTTGGAGTTCAGAAGGATGAGGGGTAATCTTATAGAAACATTTAAAATAATGAAAGGGATAGACAAGATCGAGGCCGAGAGGTTGTTTCCACTGGTCGGGGAGACTAGAACTAGGGGGCACAGCCTCAATATACGGGGGCGTCAATTTAAAACCGAGCTGAGAAGGAATTTCTTCTCCCAGAGGGTTGTGAATCTGTGGAATTCTCTGCCCAAGGAAGCAGTTGAGGCTAGCTCATTGAATGTATTCAAATCACAGATAGATAGATTTTTAACCAATAAGGGAATTAAGGGTTATGGGGAGCGGGCGGGTAAGTGGAGCTGAGTCCACGGCCAGATCAGCCATGATCTTTTTGAATGGCGGAGCAGGCTCGAGAGGCTAGATGGCCTACTCCTGTTCCTAATTCTTATGTTCTTATGATGTAACCTGTCCAGTTCCGTCAGAATTTTATATGTTTCTATCAGATCCCCTCTCATCCTTCTAAACTCCAGTGAATACAGGCCCAGTCGATCCAATCTCTCCTCATATGTCAGTCCTGCTATCCCGGGAATCAGTCTGGTGAACCTTCGCTGCACTCCCTCAATAGCAAGAATGTCCTTCCTCAGATTAGGAGACCACAATTGAACACAATATTCCAGGTGAGGCCTCACCAAGGTCCCGTACAACTGCAGTAAGACCTCCCTGCTCCTATACTCAAATCTCTTAGCTATGAAGGCCAACATGCCATTTGTCTTCTTCACCACCTGCTGTACCTGTATGCCAACTTTCAATGACTGATGTACCATGACACCCAGGTCTCGTGCACCTCGCCTTTTCTTAATCTGCCGCCATTCAGATAATATTATGCCTCTGTGTTTTCGCCACTAAAGTGGATAACCTCACATTTATCCACGTTATAGAAACATAGAAACATAGAAAATAGGTGCAGGAGTGGGCCATTCGGCCCTTCGAGCCTGCACTGCCATTCAATGAGTTCATGGCTGAACATGCAACTTCAGTACCCCATTCCTGCTTTCTCACCATACCCCTTGATCCCCCTAGTAGTAAGGACTACATTTAACTCCTTTTTGAATATATTTAGTGAATTGGCCTCAACAACTTTCTGTGGTAGAGAATTCCACAGGTTCACCACTCTCTGGGTGAAGAAGTTCCTCCTCATCTCGGTCCTAAATGGCTTACCCCTTATCCTTAGACTGTGACCCCTGGTTCTGGACTACCCCAACATTGGGATCATTCTTCCTGCATCTAACCTGTCCAAACCCGTCAGAATTTTAAACGTTTCTATGAGATCCCCTCTCATTCTTCTGAACTCCAATGAATACAAGCCCAGTTGATCCAGTCTTTCTTGATATGTCAGTCCCGCCATCTCGGGAATCAGTCTGGTGAACCTTCGCTGCACTCCCTCAATAGCAAGAATGTCCTTCCTCAAGTTAGGAGACCAAAGCTGTACATAATACTCCAGGTGTGGCCTCACCAAAGCCCTGAACAACTGTAGTAATGCCTCCCTGCCCCTGTATTCAAATCCCCTCGCTATGAAGCCAACATGCCATTTGCTTTCTTAACCGCCTGCTGTAGCTGCATGCCAACCTTCAATGACTGATGTACCATGACACCCAGGTCTCGTTGCACCTCCCCTTTTCCTAATCTGTCACTATTCAGATAATAGTCTGTCTCTCTGTTTTTACCACCAAAGTGGATAACCTCACATTTATCCACACTATACTGCATCTGCCATGCATTTGCCCACTCACCTAACCTATCCAAGTCACTCTGCAGCCTCAAAGCATCCTCCTCGCAGCTCACACTGCCACCCAACTTGGTATCATTTGCAAACTTGGAGATATTACACTCAATTCCTTCATCTAAATCATTGATGTATATTGTAAATAGCTGGGGTTCCAGCACTGAGCCCTGCGGCACCCCACTAGTCACTGCCTGCCATTCTGAAAAGGACCCGTTTATCCCGACTCTCTGCTTCCTGTCTGCCAACCAGTTCTGTATCCACGTCAGTACATTACCCCCAATATCATGTGCTTTGATTTTGCACACCAATCTCTTCCCGCTGGCTCTTCATCAAACAAGTCCTGGTGTTTTCTGGTTGAGTGACCAAGTGTCTCTTCACAGGCACTGGTTATGGAGACCTGGAGGGCAGACCAAGCGCTTTGGGCATTCAGCATCTCAGGGTCATCAAGGCATAGCTGTGAGGCGCTGGCTGTATAGGGCTCTCTTAGCTGAGTCTTTAAGTGCCCCAGCATTAACTTTTTTGCGGCACTGTTTTTGCTGACCCCTCTGCTTTGGGGCTATGTTTAGATTGATGATGGATCGGATTAGGCGATGGTCTGTCCAGCAGTTGTCAGCTGCTGTCATGGCGCGGGTGATGCGCACATCCTTACAATCCCTGGCTCGGACGATGACGTAGTCGAGCAGGTGCCAGTGTTTGGAGCGAGGCTGTTGCCACGATGCCTTGTATTTGTCCCTCTGGCGGAACAGGGCGTTGGTGATGAGGAGTTTGTGTTCTCGACATTTTGTCAGGAGTAGGGTACCGCTGGAGTTGGCTTTCTCTACGCCCTCTCTGCCAATCACGCCTCCCCAGAGGGCAGTGTCTTTGCCGACCTTGGCATTAAAGTCACCTAGGAGGATCAATTTGTCGCCTGTGGGGAAACGGGACAGGGATGTCTCGAGGTTGAAATAAAAACCCTCTTTAGCCTCATCCATTGCATCGAGTGTTGGGGCGTACGCACTGATGACTGTGGCGCATTGGTTCTGGGATAGGGTGAGGCAAAGAGTCATCCCCGCAGGGGGTCTTTGAGGTGGTCGACCATTTCATTTTTGACGGCAAAGTCGACTCCATGAAGGCGGTGTTCTTTCTCTGGCTTTCCTTTCCAGAAAAAGGTGTATCCTCCACCATGTTCCTTGAACTGGCCTTCTCCTGCCCGCTGGGTCTCGCTTAGGGTGGCGATGTCAATGTCAAAATGTCTAAGTTCCCGGGCAACTGTGGTGGTGCGACGTTCTGGCCTGTTGCTGTTGGAGTTGTCCATGAGGGTCCGGACATTCCAAGGTCCCGAACTTCATATTAGCGAAGAGGAAGATGCCTGTGCGTGAGTTCTTTTGACGTGCGGTGGCCGCTGCACACCGGCAACCACACGGGCTTAGCTGAGCAAGGTCTTGGTCCAGTGGCAAGGGGGTCCAAGACGACTGGAGATTAGACACTGCTGTATGAGCCTAATTGCCTATGGCGAGATGTTGGGATCAAGCTTGGCGCCGAGTAGCGCCATTGATGGTAGGTGGCCCGAGGCTTAGTTGGGGGGCAGGCATTGGGAAGGTCAACTGTCCGCTGGGGTAGTTATTTTAAAAGTTTAAGAGTTTAAAAGTATTTCCAATTTTTTTTTTAAGTTACACAGGTTGATTGAAGGTTTAATAAATAGATTAAGAGTTGATTAAAAGTTATAGAAAAAAAAAGTTCTCTAAGTTGATTAAAAATTTAAAAATTTTCCCAAATTGTTTGAGAAGTTTAGAAGTCAATTAAAAGTTTAAAAATTAAGTCCCTTCGGTCGGTTCAGCGCCGGCCCCGGAGTCCCTTCGGCTGGTTCGATACCGTCCCCGGAGTCCCTTCGGCTGGTTCGATACCGGCCCCGGAGTCCCTTCGGCTGGTTCGATACCGTCCCCGGAGTCCCTTCGGCTGGTTCGATACCGGCCCCGGAGTCCCTTCGGCTGGTTCGATACCGGCCCCGGAGTCCCTTCGGCTGGTTCGATACCGGCCCCGGAGTCCCTTCGGCTGGTTGATCGAGGGCTTGCACCTACCCCGGGCTGAAAGGACCCTGCACCTGCCGACTCTTCCCAGACCCACCGGGGCCCGCTGACTCTTCTGGGGCCAGCCGATTCTTCTGGGCCCACCGGAGCCAGCCGACTCTTCGGGGGCCACTGGCTATTTTGGGCCCTACGGCTCTTCCGAGGTCTGCCGACTCTTCTGGGGCCCGCCAACACTTCGGGGGCCTGTAGACTCTTCCAGGCCCGTCGGCTCTTCTGGGCCCGTTGGTCCGCCAGCCACAAGGAAGATACTGGAGTGGAGTGTTCCGGCAGTACTGTGAAACATTCTACTGAGTACCACCTCCTTAGTGATTGTGCTTGTGTTAAGTTCCTACCCCCTATAGCCCCTTCACTATCCACTGTCGGAATATTGTTTGTGCCCTCTACCGTAAAGACTGATACAAAATATTTGTTCAGAGTTTCTGCCATCTCCATGTTTCCCCGGTCTCGTCCTCTAAGGGACCAACATTTACTTTAGCCACTCTTTTCCTTTTTATATATCTTTAGAAACTCTTGCTATCTGTTTTTATATTTTGTGCTAGTTTACTTTCATAGTCTATCTTCCCTTTCTTAATCATTTTTTAGTCATTTTTTGCTGGCTTTTAAAAGCTTCCCAGTCTTCTGTCCTCCCAGTAGTTTTGGCCACTTTGTATGCCCTTGTATTTAATTGGATACCGTCCTTTATTTCTTTAGTTAGCCACGGATGGCGATCTTTTTTCTTACACCCTTTCCTCCTCACTGAAATATATTTTTCCTGAGAGTTGTGAAATATCTCCTTAAATGTACACCAGTGTTCATCAACCGTCCTACACTTTAATCTATTTTCCCAGTCCACTTTAGCCAACTCTGCCCTGACACCTTCATAGTATCCTTTATTTAAGCTTAGTACGCTGGTTAGAGATCCAACTTTCTCACCCTCCATCTGAATTTGAAATTCAATCATGCTATGATCACTCATTCCGAGGGGATCCTTTACTAGGGGATTGTTATTAATCCTGTCTCATTGCACAGGACCAGATCGAAGATAGCCTGCCCCCTGGCTGGTTCCGTTACATACTGCTCAAGGAACCCGTCCCTTATGCACTCTATGAACTCCTCCTCAAGGCTACCCTGACCAATTTGATTTGTCCAATCAATATGGAGGTTAAAATCACCCATGATTATTGCTGTTCCCTTCTTACAAGCCCCCACTATTTCCTGGTTTATGCTCTGACCAACAGAGTTGCTTTCTTAAATACTCCTGGTATAAATTGGCTGGGAGTACAGCATGGACTTGGGAAATCAGCCAAGACCTGGGTACACCAGTCCCCAGCAGAGGTTAGAAGCTTCTGACAGGATCTGGTTGGGGTGTAACCTCTGCCTGGCCCAAACATGGCACCCTGATGCAGGGCGGAGGTGGAGGGGGTTAGTTGGAGGACAGACTGAGGGGAGGTAATGACGACTGGAATTTGCTCAGTTTTGACCTTTCTAATAACCAGCAATATGGATGGTAGAATGGGCCTGGAGTACAGATCTTTGGAGCAACAGAAATAGAACCTACCTGCTGGTGCAGGACTGGATTGTGGCCTAGTCCGCGCCCACCCACCCATCGGAAAGCTGGGAGATTGCGGAATTCTCAGCCCCCTTGTAAAGGAACCTGGCACTGGAGTGAGCCCAAGTATTTTGAGGCCTGTTTCTTACAGCCTTCTTTGAAAAGCCAATTTGTTCTCTTTAGCATCAATCTAGAGATGGAATCGAATATTTTTTTGATATTATGCTTGATTTTTTAAAGGTTAAGATAAAGTTTGCTCTGGAACTACAATCTAGCCCTTTAGTCAATACTTTTCACAAGTAAATCATGCCTTTATACATGTAGCAAGCTTTTTGCCTTTTAAAAATAAACATCGACAAGTCTTTTGAATAGAACTGCCACAACTGTAATAAATCATCAAACACTTTTAAGTTAAAGGATGTGCTTTGCACTTAATTCCCCTTGCTGACAAAATCAATTCTGGGGCAGATTAGGGTCAAAAAAATAATTGATCTGAAATTGGTAGTTCTGATACAGTGGACTGCATCTAGATTTTATTTTGGTCTCATTTGTCAATTTGACACCTGTTTTTTATGGGGTGCTTGTGCATGGCCGTCATCATAAGATACGGCCTGAATGAAAGCAAGAGACCATGGCCTACTCTCTGTCTCTGCGAAAGATACAACTGTGCATTATGACCACCTTCTGGTTCTTGGGTACGTTGTATATATTGAAACAAAACCAGAAGATGCTGGCAATAGGCAGCAGCTCAACCAGCACCTGTAAAGAAACAAGCCAGCTTGATGTTATGCATAACAACATTTTATCAGAATGGTTCTGACGAAGAGTTACAAAAGAACATAAGAACATAAGAAATAGGAACAGGAGTAGGCCATACGGCCCCTCGAGCCTGCTCCGCTATTCAATAAGATCATGGCTGATCTGATCATGGACTCAGCTCCACTTCCCTGCCCGCTCCCCATAACCCCTTATCCCCTTATCGTTTAAGAAACTGTCTATTTCGGTATTAAATTTATTCAATGTACCAGCTTCCACAGCTCTCTGAGGCAGTGAATTCCACAGATTTACAACCCTCTGAGAGAAGAAATTTCTCCTCATCTCTGTTTTAAATGGGCGGGCCCTTATTAGAAGATCCTGCCCTCTGGTTCTAGTCTCCCCCATCAGTAGAAACATCCTCTCTGCATCCACCTTGTGAAGCCCCCTCATAATCTTATACATTTCGGTAAGATCACCTCTCATTCTTCTGAATTCCAATGAGTAGAGGCCTAATCTACTCAACCTTTCCTCATAATTCACCCCCCTCATCCCCAGAATCAACTGCCTCCAAAGCAAGTATAGCCTTTCGTAAATATGGAAACGAAAACTGCACGCAGTATTCCAGGTGTGGCCTCACCAATACCTTATCTAGCTGCTTTAAGACTTCCCTGCTTTTATACTCCATCCCCTTTGCAATAAATGCCAAGATGCCATTGGCCTTCCTGATCACTTGCTGGACCTGCATATTATCCTTTTGTGTTTCATGCACAAGTACCCCTAGGTCCCGCTGTACTGTGGCACTTTGCAATCTTTCTCCATTAAATAATAACTTGCTCTTTGATTTTTTCTGCATGACCTCACGCTTTCCAACATTATACTCCATCTGCCAAGTTTTTGCCCACTCACTCAGCCTGTCTATGTCCTTTTGCAGATTTGTTGGGTCCTCCTCACACATTGCTTTTCCTCCCATCTTTGTATCATCAGCAAACTTGGCTACATTACACTTGGTCCCTTTCTCCAAGTCGTTAATATAGATTGTAAATAGTTGGGGTCCCAGCACTGATCCCTGCGGCACCCCACTAGTTACTGCTTACCAACCAGAGAATGAACCATTTATCCCGACTCTCTGTTTTCTGTTCGTTAGCCAATCCTCTATCCATGCTAATATATTACCCTCAAACCCGTGAACTTTTATCTTGTTCAGTAACCTTTTGTGTGGCACCTTGTCAAATGCTTCCTGGAAGTCCAAATACACCACATCCACTGGTTCCCCTTTATTCACCCTGTTCGTTACATCCTCAAAGAATTCTAACAAATTTGTCAAACATGACTTCCCCATCATAAATCTATGCTGACTCTACCTGACTGAATTTTGCTTCCAAATGCCCTGCTGCTGCTTTTTTAATAATGAACTCCAACTGTAAAGTCCTGACCCTGCAGTACAGACTTACACAAGGCACATCTTGAAGTCAAGGTCACTCAGGACCTGCACCTTTATTTCACAGCTCTGGAATGCCTCACTTATCTGAGACCTGCCTTTATATACCTGTCGGGGACAGGTGTACAGTGTCTCCTGCAAGTGCACCCCTGGTGGTAAGATATGCTTGTGGTTACAGGTCATATCGAGTTACATTCATGTAAAGCATGGTAAGATACAGTTATATACAGTGATGTGAGATACATGACATCACCCTCCCCCAAGGTCCTATTGTCTTTATAGATTCAGTCTCTCAGATGGTCTAGGCTCTCGCGTGGAGCGTCTTAGTTGTGGTTCAGTTGTTTGCCTTGGTGCCTGTTTTTCTTTCGGTGTGATTGCTGGTATCTCGCCTGGGTTGTTTGTTTCGTTCAGTATGATTGCTGTTATCTCGCCTGGGCTGTCTGCTGAGACTGACCTTTCCTCAGGTTGTTCCCTCTGTCTGTCCACCAGGTATGGTGTGAGTTCCACATTGTAGTCTGCCTCTGGTTTTGCAGTGTTGTTGGTGAATCTACTTGGCCATTGTCCATTTGTACAACCAGTAGCCTGTTTCCTTCCTTGCCTGTTACTGTCCCTGCAAACCATTTGGGACCCCTGCCATAGTTTAGCACAAGCACTTTGTCCCCTATCTCATTCCACCTCCCCCTCGAATTTCGGTCATGGTACTCAGTTAGCTTCCGGCGCTTTGCCTCAACAATTTCATGCATGTCTGGGAGGATTAACAAGAGCCTAGTCTTTAAGATCTGGTTCATCAATAGTTGCGCGGAGGGAACCCCAGTCAACGAATGCGGACAAGAACTGTATGCCAACAGCAGTCGCGACAGGTGGCTCTGCAGTGTGGGACCTTGGATTTTAAGCATGCCTTGTTTAATGGTTTGCACTGCTCACTCTGCCTGGCTATTGGAGGCCGGCTTGAACGGTGCCGTCTTAACGTGATTTATGCCGTGGTCAACTATAAAATCTTGGAATTCTGCGCTGGTGAAGCACGGACCATTATCACTGACCAATATGTCAGGAATTCCGTGCGTTGCAAACATGGTTCTAAGGCTCTTCACAGTGGTGGAGGTGGTGCTCGAGTTTAAAATGGTGCATTCGATCCACTTTGAAAATGCATCGACGACTACGAGGAACATTTTGTCCATGAATGGGCCTGCATAGTCTACGGTGCACCCGCGACCACGGTTTGGTGGGCCAGGGCCAGAAGCTCAGGGGGGCCTCCCTGAGGGCAATGCTGAGTTGGGCACAAATGGTGCACCGTTGGATGCAGTGGCAATGCCAGGCCACCAGACGTGGGATCTGGCTATGGCCTTCATGAGAACGATCCCCGGGTGCTCGCGGTGGAGCTCCCGGACAAACGCCTCTCTGAATACAAAGGCATGACTACTCGGCTGCCACACATCAGGAACCTGCCTGTAGTGATAGTTCATGCATGCGCCTATGGAAAGGTTTGATCTCCTCGGGGCAGGCATCGCGAGCCTCTACCCAGTCACCAGTTAAAACACATCTTTTGACTAAGGATAACGTGGGGTCGCTGGTCATCCAGGTTCTGATTTGGCAAGCTGTCATGGGCGAACCTGTGGATTCAAAGGCATTGATTGCCATGACCATCTCACAGTCCTGTTCGTCAGACCCTTCCGTGGTCGCCAGGGGTAGCCTGCTAAGCGTGTCAGCACAGTTGTCTGTGCCTGGCCTGTGCCTCATTTTGTAGTCGTAAGATGCCAGCATGAGTACCCACCGTTGAATGCACGCCGAGGCGTTGGCGTTTGTTGCCTTGCTCTTGGATAGCAGGGACGTGAGGGGTTTGTGGTCGTTTCTAACGTGAACTTGGCCCCGAAAAGGTATTGGTGCATCTTTTTGACACCGTACACGCGCGCGAACGCCTCCTTCTCCACCATACTGTACCCGCGCTCCGCCCTCGAAAGTGACCTGGAGGTATAAGCAATGGGTTGTAATTTACCCGCACCATTAACATGCTGTAAAACGCACCCGACCCCATACTCTGACGCATCACATGTAAGAACTAACTTTTTACCTGGGTCAAAAAAAGTGAAAACACTGTTGGAACATCGAAGGTTGCGTGCCTTATTGAAGGCGTGTTCTTGGGTGTCCCCCCAAAACCAATTGCACCCCTTTCTGAATAGCATGTGGAGAGGCTCCAGCAGCATGCTTAAGTTCTGCAGAAAGTTCCCAAAGTAATTGAGTAGCCCGAGAAAGATGCACAGTTCCGAGATATTCCGGGGCCTGGGTGCCAGACGAATTGCTTCGGTTTTGGATTCTGTTGGGCGGATTCCATCAGCGGCAATCCTTCTGCCCAAAAATTCAACCTCGGGCGCGAGAAACATTCGCTTGGATTTCTTAACTCTTAGGCCTACCCGATCCAATCGCTTTAGTACTTCCTCCAAATTGCGGAGATGGGAGTCGGTGTCCCTGCTCGTGAAACACAACCGTCCCCGGGATGGACTTGAGCAGACTCTCCATGTGGCGCTGGAATATAGCAGCTGCCGACCTGATGCCGATTGGGTATCGATTGTACATGAAAAGGCCTCGATGTGTGTTGATGCTGGTGAGTATCTTAGACACTTCGGTCAGTTCCTGTGTCATATACGCAGATGTGAGATCTAGTTTCGAGAAATGTTTTTCTCCAGCCAATGTGGCAAATAGGTCCTCCGCTCTGGGCAGCGGGTAATGGTCCTGTAGGGAGACTCTGTTTATGGTAGATTTGTAATCCCCACAGATTCGTACGGATCCATCAGGCTTCATGATGGGGACGATGGGACTTGCCCAGTCGCTAAATTCCACGGGTAAGATAATGCCTTCCCGCAGAAGCCGGTCCAGTTCATGTTCAATCTTTTCCCTCATCACATAAGGCACAGCTCTAGCCTTGTGATGGACCAGTCTAGCATCCTGTGTGATGTAGATTTTAACTTTCGCCCCTTTGAAGGTGCCCACACCTGGCTGAAAGAGATTTTCAAATCGACTTAGAACTGTTGAGCAGGAGGTCCATTCCTCTGACGACATGGCGTTCACATCATCCCATTTCCAATTTAGTTTTGCCAGTCAGCTTCTCCCCAACAGTGCTGGGAGATCTCCAGGGACAATCCACAGGGGAAGTTGGTTCACCGTCCCTTTGTGTGTGACTGAGAGCGTGGCGCTGCCAAGGACTGGGACGATTTCTTTGGTATAGGTCCTTAGTTTGGTGTCGACCCTTGTGAGTTTTGGTCTGTTGCTTTTGTGCGGCCACAGCTGTTCAAATTATTGGACGCTCATGAGAGATTGACTCGCTCCCGTGTCCAGTTCCATGTTGACAGGTATCCCGTTGACTAGGACGCTCATCATTATTGGAGGCGTCTTGTTGTAAGAACAGTGGACATTGATCGCGTTGACCCGCTGTACCTCGGTGTCCCGGGTACTGTCCCCACCGTCTTCTGGTCCGCTTTACGACCCTTCCGATTTGTATACCAGCTGAGCTGCTGTTTTTCTGCACATGCGGGCCAGATGCCCTGTATAGTTGCAATTTCTGCAAACGGCATGCTGAAATCGACACCCCCTTGATGAGTGTCTTCCCCCACATCTCCAGCACAGACCGCTTCCATTGTTTCCAAAGGATGAGCTGCGTCTGGATGATCTCTCTTGAGCTTCTCTCAGGTTGTAGTTGATTGTTTGCATTGTGGGTTGATGAGGTGTGAACGGCCGTTCCTGTGGCCCTTGATGGCTTCTGGTGCCACTGCCTGCTGTTGAAGGCCTGCTCTCCTGCCTTTGTCTGTGTGTGGGGGTAGCGGCTTGTTTCACCCCTTGTGAACCCCTTGTTCCTATGTTTCGTTAGTTGTTGTACCCGCAGTATAGATCAACCTCGTTTCTTCTTCTCCTGCCAAGAATGTCTGTGCGACCAGTGCTGCTGCCTCTAAGGTCAAGTTCTTGGTCTCTGTGAGCTTTCGAAATATGCCTGCGTGGCCTGTTCCTTCAATAAAAAAGTCTCTCAGTACTTCTCTCTTTAGTTCATCGGTGAACTCACATAAACTAGCCAGCCTCCGAAGTTCCGCCTCAAAGTCGGAAATGCTCTGGCCCACACATCATCTGTAGTTGTAGAATATGTGTCTGACCATATGTAGACTGCTCGCTGGCTTCAGGTGGTCTCTCACCAGTGTGCTCAACTCTTCAAACGACTTGCTTGCTGGTCCTTCATTAAGGCGTATGTTTTCGAGCTACAACTGGTCAAGTGATAGGCTCTTCTCTTGTCTGCCTTATCGTCGCCCAACCAGTCTTTGGTTACAAAGCTTTGCTGGAGCCTTTCTATAAAGTCCTGCCAATTATCTCCGGCATTGTATTTCTCATCTCAGCCGTTGGTAGCTATTCTGTGGATTCTGTGATCCCGTAACTCGTCACCACTGTAAAGTCCTGTCCCTGCAGTACAGACGAACACGAGGCACATCTTGAAGTCAAAGTCACTCAGGACCTGCACCTTTATTTTACAGCTCTGGAATGTCTCACTTGCCTGAGACCTGCCTTTATATACCTGTGTGGGACAGGTGTGCAGTGTCTCCTGCAAGTGCACCCCTGGTGGTAAGATATGCTTGTGGTTACAGGTCATATCTAGTTACAGTCATGTAGAGCATGGTAAGATACAGTTATATACAGTGGTGTGAGATACATGACACCAACATTGTCCCAACCACAGATATTAGGCTAACTGGTCTATAGTTTCCTGCTTTATGTCTGCCTCTTTTTTTTTAAATATGGGCAATACATTTGCAGTTTTTGAATCTTCTGGGATCTCCCCAGAATCCAGGGAATTTTGGTAAATTACAACCAATGTATCCACAATCCCTGCCGCTACTTCTCTTAAGACCCTCGGATGCAGGCCATCAGGTCCAGGGGATTTATCTTCCTTTAGTCCCATTATCTTACTGAGTACCACCTCCTTAGTGATTGTGATTGTGTTAAGTTCCTCCCCCCCATAGCCCCTAGAGTATCCACTGTCGGAATATTGTTCGTATCCTCTACCGTAAAGACTGATACCTGAAATATTTAACTAATTAAAGACTCATGGAAACACTCAGGAGCAGGGCAGACTCCATCTGTGGAGAGACAATCAAGGTTAACGGGGGTAATTTTAACCCTCAAGAATGGATGGGTTTGGGTCAGGTGAGAAGTTAAAATTTGAAAAATTTCAAACACGACCCGCACCTGCCCACTGCTGGTTTTAACAGAGGTGGGCCGAGGCGGAAGGCGGGGTAGGGTGGTGGGGGCTGCGGGAGGCAGGGGGGGAGGTGCACGTGGTTGGATAACCAATCGGCTCTCTAGAGGCGGGTCTATCATTGAAAGCTTTGAAGAAGGCAGTGTGCCTCACTTTTAACAGGCTTTTTATTTTTAACCCATTTTGGCCAGGTTTCCCAGGCCTCAGGAAACCCATTTAAAAGCATTTTCAACACAAGGAGGAGTGGGAGGGATTCCTCCAGGTCCAACAAAGTAACCTGCTTCCAGTTCCAAGATCGACAACTCCTCCTAATCCCCTCTCCACCATCTCTTCCCCTCCACCACGATCTCTCCCCCCGACCATAAGCTCTTCCCCTGATCATGTGGCCCAAACAACCCCCCCTGGCCCCCCCACCACCCAGCCCCCCGACCACCATCTCTCTCTCAGGCCGGCTGTTGGGTGGGAAACCTACAAAAAAAAATGTAAAGGATTTTGTGCAGTTAATAAACTCGTGCTTCTGGGATTACCGCCCAGAACACCTCCCGGCCTGACCCCTCCCGGCCTGACCCCTCCCCGTCTGCTCCCTCCCGGCATGCTCCCTCCCCGCCTGCTCCCTCCCCGCCTGCTCCCTCCCGGCCTGACCCCTCCCCGCCTGCCTCCTCCCCGCCTGACCCTTCCCCGCCTACTCCCTCCCGGCCTGACCCCTCCCGGCCTGATCTCTCCCCGCCTGACCTCTCCCCGCCTGATCCCACCACACCTGACCCCTCCCGGCCTGACCCCTCCCGGCCTGACCCCTCCTGCCTGACCTCTCCCCGCCTGACCCCACCCCGCCTGACCGCACCACACCTGACCCCTCCCGGCCTGACCCCACCCCACCTGACCTCTCCCCGTCTGATCCCACCACACCTGACCCCTCCTGGCCTGACCCCTCCCGGCCTGACCCCTCCCGCCTGACCTCTCCCCGCCTGACCCCATCCCGCCTGACCTCACCCCACCTGACCCCACCTCGTCTGACCCCACCCCACCTGACCCCTCCCGGCCTGACCCCACCCCGCCTGGCCCCACCACACCTGACCCCTCCCGGCCTGACCCCACCCCGCCTGACCCCTCCCAGCCTGACCCCACTCCGCCTGACCTCTCCCCGCCTGACCCCTCCCGCCTGGCCCCACCACACCTGACGCCTCCCGGCCTGACCCCACCCCGCCTGACCCCACCCCGCTTGACCTCTCCCCGCCTGACCCCACACCGCCTGACCTCACCCCACCTGACCCCACCCCGTCTGACCCCACCCGCCTGACCCTTCCCGGCCTGACCTCACCCCGCCTGACCTCTCCCCGCCTGACCCCTCCCGGCCTGACCCCACCCCCCTGACCCCACCACACCTGACCCCTCCCAGTCTGACCCCACCCCGCCTGACCCCTCCCGGCCTGACCCCACCCTGCCTGACCCCTCCCCGCCTGACCCCACCCCGCCTGACCTCTCCCCGCCTGACCCTTCCCGCCTGACCCCACCACACCTGACCCCACCCCGCCTGACCCCTCCCGTCCTGACCCCACCCCGCCTGACCCCTCCCGTCCTGACCCCACCCCGCCTGACCCCTCCCAGCCTGACCCCACCCCGCCTGACCTCTCCCCGCCTGACCCCTCCCACCTGACCCCACCACACCTGACCCCTCCCGGCCTGACCCTTCCCGGCCTGACCTCTCCCCGCCTGACCCCTCCCTGCCACCCTGTAAATACCCCGGCCAACATTTCAGGCTAATGACCGTTCATTGGAACTGTTGACCGTCCTGATTGGTGGTATTTCTTAGTGAAACTGTGATGTATTTAACTCAATTGAAAAAAAAAATTCTTCTCACCTCAAGCACCTGTCCAAATATCATATTCTGTTTTTCGCTGAAAAAGCAATACTTTGTTTTCAGCTATCCCTAACTATTACTGCAACCCAGTGAGTGTTGTAGAGGAATATGGGAGACCTTTGCTCTTATGTCCTGCTACTTAGTCAGCTCCTCCACATAACTGTGATCATTAACTCAAGGGGAATAATGGAACTAGAACCATGATCCTTGCATGAAACAGCACATTAGTGTACCCTGGAAAGGTAATACTTCATTATTTAAAAAAAATACAAACTATGATTTGTACCTAGTTCATCACTAAGCAGAGTATCCCATAGCTAAATCAAACAAGAGTGACTTACCAATGCAGGCAAAACAGTAAGCACATGATGATTCTTGGGCTCATCGGTGAGAATGGATGTGAGTTAGCCCTCAGGACCAATAAATTGCCCCAATAAATTGCAAGCAGAAGATGCAGTGATTGAATTATTGTACTGGAAGGAAACAAAATGTTACATGCAGTAAGAGTGTGTGAGCCCACAATCTTTTAACGCAGAGTGAGTGCACTATTAACTGAGTCAAGCTGACAACCAATTTGAAAGGGTTGTATAAATCTTGTAGGAGATTGTTGATATGAAAAAAGAAGAAAGTGAGAGCAGTGCCCTGAGACATCTCTAAACTGATGTCAGAAGAGTCAAAGAACTTGCCATTGACTACTGCACAGGTTGAAGAATTTGAGAGGAAACAAAATTGTAATCTCCTTACACATGACTATAAACTCACACGAGGCACGTTCTGCAGACAAGGTCACTCTGTGACCCGAACCTTTATTCACAGGACCAAGAAGTGATGACCCTGCGTGGGACCTCCCTTTATATACCTGGGTGACCAGGTGAGGAGTGTTTCCCACAAGTTCACCCCCTATGGTCAAGGTGTGCATTTCTTAGGTGTATACAGTATGCAGTGTTGTTACATGAAGGTTACAGTTACATGAAGGTTACATACATGACATCACCTCCCCCCCCAACGTCTTATGGGGTCAAAGATTAAGTCTTTCAGGCAGTCGACGCTCTCTCGTGGAGCGCCACAGTTGGGGCGCTGGTTGTTGAGCCTTGGCATGCGTCTCTGTCACTTGTGGTGATTCCGGCCTGTCCGGGCTGGCTGCAGGGACTGTGCATGCTGCTGAATGTTCTTGTTGCTCATTCACTGGCGGTGGTGTGGGCAATATCTCATGATCTTCCTCAGGTTCCTCAGTGTCCATGCTGAACCTTGTTTTTACTTGGTCCAGATGCTTGCGGCATATCTGTCCATTGTTAAGTCTGACCACTATGACCCTATTCCCCTCTTTGCCAATTACAGTACCTTCAAGCCACTTGGGCCCCAAAGTGTGATTAAGAACAAATACAGGGTCATCGATTTCTATACATCTCCCCTTTGAGTTACGGTCATGGTGCTTATTTTGGGACTGGTGCTTGCCCTCAATAATGTCTGACAGGACTGAGTGAATGAGGGACAGCCGAGTTTTAAGTGTACGTTTCATGAGTAGTTCCGCGGGCGGGTCTCCCGTGAGCAAATGCAGTCAGGACCTATAGGCCAGTAGAGGCGAGATAGGCGGCATTGAAAGGAAGGTCCTTGAATCCGGAGCATGCCCTGTTTTATGATTTGGACCGCACGTTCCGCCTGGCCATTGGAAGCCGGCTTGAACGGTGCCGTCCTGAAATGTTTGATGCCATTGACCAAAATGATTCCCGCAATTCATAGCAAGTGAAACACGGGCCATTGTCGCTAACTAGGATGTCCGGCAAGCCGTGGGTCGCAAAGACCGCACGCAGACTCTCCACAGCGTTGGATGTCATGCACGAGTTCAATATGATGCACTCGATCCATTTCGAGTACGCATCAACAACAATGAGGAACATTTTTCCCATGAACGGGCCCACGTAGTCTACGTGAATACGTGACCATGGCCTGGTGGGCCAGGGCCGTGGGCTGAGTGGGGCCTCCCTGGGGGCATTGCCCAGCTGAGCACATATCGTGCACCTGCGAACACAGTGTTCCAGGTCTGAGTCAATTCCCGGTCACCATACATGTGACCGGGCAATGGCTTTCATTAGCACGATGCCTGGGTGCTCACTGTGGAGTTCCCTGATGAATGCTTCCCTGTCCCTCTGGGGCATGACTACCCGGCTGCCCCATAATAGGCAGTCAGCTTGGATGGAGAGCTCATCCATCCGTCTGTGAAACGGTCTGACCTCCTCAGGGCATGCTTCGTGTGCGGGCACCCAATCCCCAGTCAGGACACATTTCTTAATCAAGGATAGGAGGGGATCTTTGTTGGTCCAGATTTTGATCTGACGGGCTGTGATGGGGGAGCCTACACTGTCAAAGGCATCTACGGCCATGACAATTTCATAGGAAGCGGGTATTGGTCTTGTAGTGACACCCAGTTGATAGTGGCCTTGTAGTCGCCACAGATCCTGACTGAGCCATCCGTTTTTAGAACAGGGACGATGGGGCTTGCCCAGTCACTGAATTCAACGGGCGAAATTATGCCCTCTCTTAGCAACCTGTCCAACTCACTCTCAATTTTCTCCCGCATCACATATGGCACAGCTCTGGCTTTGTGGTGCACTGGTCTGGCCTCTGGGGTGATGCGTATCGCTACTTTGGTACCTTTGAAAGTCCCGACACCAGGTTGAAATAGTGACTCAAATTTCTGTAGGACCTGTTAGCATGAACTTCACTCCACAGATGAAATGGCGTGCACATCCCCCCATTTCCAGTTCGTCTCAGCTAGCCAGCTCCTCCCCTAAAGTGCGGGACCATTTCCCGGGACAATCCAGAGTGGCAGCCGGTTCTCTGATCCATTATGTGTGACCACCAACATTGCACTGCCTAGCACTAGGATGATCTCTTTGGTGTACGTCCGTAATTGCGTGTCAATGCGTTCTAGTTTGGGTCTGCTAGCTCTGAGTGGCCATAGTTTTTCGAATTGTTGGACACTCATAAGTGACTGGCTGACCCCTGTGTCCAGCTCCATGTGTACCGGGATGCCGTTTAATAGGACTTTCATCATCATAGGTGGCGTTTTGGTATATGAGCTGTGGATGTTTGCCACATGAACCCGCTGAACTTCAGCATCCATTGCTTTGTCCCAAGCATCAACCTGCCTTGCAGACCCCTCTTCTGGTTCATCTGCCACGTAAATTAGCCTCGCTGCACATTCTGGCTAAATGTCAACTGAAGTTACAGTTTCTACAGATAAATTGTTGAAACCAACAGGTTTTTGCAGCATGTCTGTCCCCGCACCTCCAGCATGAGCTGAGATAGTTGTGAACAAAAGGACTGTTACCAGGCATTCCTCTTTGATTGTCTCTTTGATTACTCTTGAGCACTCTGTTAGTGGATGTCAATGGCCCCACCCCAGGACGCATTGTCCACCGTGATGGCGTAAATGTCCATTCAACCTGCCATTGTCTCTGTTGAGGACCCACTCTAGAGTCTGTTGCTGCCTGGGTGGTGTAGAATTGCCCTTGCCTGCCTGCAGAGTTTTGAGTCGTGTTTACAATGTTAACTCCCTGATCCATCGTCACGTTGGAAGCAGAGTTGCGCGCGTATATTATCTTGGTTTCCTCCTCCCCCGCCATGAAGGTCTGAGCCATCAAAGCCGCCGCTTCCAAGGTCAAGTCCTTGGTCTCAATTAGCTTTCTGAAAATCCCTGCATGACCAATGCCCTCAATGAAGAAATCCCGTAACATCTCCCCCCTGCAGGCGTCTGTGAACTTACAGAGGCTGGCCAAGTGCCAAAGGTCCGCGACGAAGTCCGGTATGCTCTGTCCTTCCCAACGTCAGTGTATATAGAATCGGTGTCGGGCCATGTGTATACTGCTCGTCGGTTTGAGGTGCTCACCGATCAGTTTGCTGAGCTCTTCAAAGGTTTTGTCCACCGGCTTCTCAGGTGCGAGCAGGTCTTTCATCAGCGCGTACGTCTTAGGTCCACAGCGGGTCAGTAGATGCGCCCTTCGCTTGTCAGCCGCGGCATCTCCCAGCCATTCCTTCGTGACAAAGCTCTGCTGGAGCCTCTCAACGAAATCATCCCAGTCCTCACCAACACAGTACCGTTCCTATGTGCTACCGGTGGCCACTCTCGTGAGTCATTGCTTCCCGTTTCTCGTCGCCAAATGTAATGTCTTTACACACTACAGCAAATCAACACGAGGCACATTCTGCAGACAAGGTCACTCTATGATCCGAACCTTTATTCACAGGACCAAGAAGTGATGACCCTGCGTGGGACCTCCCTTTATATACATGGATGACCAGGTGAGGAGTGTCTCCCACAAGTTCACCCCCTGTGGTCAAGGTGTGCATTTCTTAGGTGTATACAGTATGCAGTGTTGTTACATGAAGGTTACAGTTACATGAAAGTTACATACATGACAAAAATAGTCACAAACACTTTACTGCTGGTAGAAACATATAAACATAGAAAATAGGCATAGTAGTAGGCCAGTCGGCCCTTTGAGTCTGCATCGCCATTCAATATGATCATAGCCGATCTGCTATCTCAACACCATATTACCGCTTTCTCCCCATACCCCTTGATGCCTTTTGTTTCTAGAAATCTATCTATCTCCCTTGGCCTCCACAACCTTCTGTGGTAGAGAATTCTACAGGTTCACCAGCCTCTGAGTGAAAAAATGTCTCCTCATAATAAGAACATAAGAACATAAGAAATAGGAACAGGAGGAGTAGGCCATACGGCCCCTCGAGCCTGCTCCACCATTCAATAAGATCATGGCTGATCTGATCATGGAGTCAGCTCCACTTACCCGCCCGCTCTCCATAACCCCTTAACCCCTTATCGTTTAAGAAACTGTTTATTTCTGTCTTAAATTTATTAATTGTCCCAACTTCCACAGCTCCCTGAGGCAGCGAATTCTACTGATTTACAACCCTCTGAGAGAAGAAATTTCTCCTCATCTCTGTTTTAAATGGGCGGCCCCTTATTCTAAGATCATGCCCTCTAGTTCCAATCTCCCCCGTCAGTGGAAACATCCTCTCTGCATCCACCTTGTCAAGCCCCCTCATAATCTTTTGCGTTTCGATAAGATCACCTCTCATTCTTCTGAATTCCAATGAGTAGAGACCCAACCTACTCAACCTTTCCTCATAAGTCAACCCCCTCATCTCCGGAATCAACCTAGTGAACCTTCTCTGAACTGCCTCCAAAGCAAGTATATCCTTTCGTACATATGGAAACCAAAACTGCACGCAGTATTCCAGGTGTGGCCTCACCAATACCATGTATAACTGTAGCAAGACTTCCCTGCTTTTATACTCCATCCCCTTTGCAATAAAGGCCAAGATTCCATTGACCTTCCTGATTACTTGCTATACCTGCATACTATCCTTTTAGTGTTTCATGCACAAGCACACCCAGGTCCCGCTATACTGCAGCACTTTGCAATCTTTCTCCATTTAAATAATAACTTGCTCTTTGATTTTTTTCTGCCAAAGTGCATGACCTCACACTTTCCAACATTATACTCCATCTGCCAAATTTTTGCCCACTCACTTAGCCTGTCGATGTCCTTTTGCAGATGTTTTGTATTCTCCTCACAAATTGCTTTTCCTCCGATCTTTGTATCATGAGAAAACTTGGCTACGATATACTCAGTCCCTTCTTCCAAGTCGTTAATATAGATTGTAAATAGTTGGGGTCCCAGCACTGATCCCTGCGGCACCCCATTAGTTACTGGTTGCCAACCAGAGAATGAACCATTTATCCTGACTCTCTGTTCTCTGTTACTTAGCCAATCCTCTATCCATGCTAATATATTAGCAGGCCGGGGAGTGGAAGGAGCAGCGTGGCAGCCTAGCCCAGCAGTCTGTGGGGCCCTGGCCTGTGAGCACTATCGGAGCAGGCAGGGGAGTGGAAGGAGCAACATGGCTGGAGCAGGAGAGCAACAACAGTGAAGAGTGACGTCATCAAGCTCCAGGTCGGTGATTGGAGCGTGGGCAGGTACTGCAGGAGTGGTGAGGTCAGGGCGAAGGAGCGGCGAAAGATTGTAGAGGAACGTGATCGGGACCCAGGAGAGGTGTGAGTTCTGGGCCCAGAAGAGGCGAGAGCTCAGGGGCAGCACGGGCCAGCCCACACTGCGATATGTGTGCGCAGTAGGTCCATGCAGCAGAGCAGGTCTCCAGTTGTCTTGGTTAATCCTTGCTACTGGACCAAGACCTAGCTCTGTCAAGCCTGTGTGGTGGCTGGTGTGCAACGATCACCACATGTTAAAAACATCCAAGCACCTTCCACCATCATTGAAACGTCTGTGAACATTTTGATGTGGAAGCAAGTCATCCTCGATTCGAGGGACTGCCTATGATTACCCCCAACCCCGTGAACTTTTACCTTGTGCAATAACCTTTTATGTGGCACCTTGTCAAATGCCTTCTAGAAGTCCAAATACACCACATCCACTGGTTCCCCTTTATCCACCCTGTTCGTTACATCCTCAAAGAACTCCAACAAATTTGTCAAACATGACTTCCCCTTCATAAATCTATGCTGACTCTGCCTGACTGAATTTTGCTTTTCCAAATGTCCTGCTACTGCTTCTTTAATAATGGACTCCAACATTTTCCCAACCACAGATGTTAGGCTATAGTTTCCTGCTTTTTGTCTGCCTCCTTTTTTGAATAGCAGCTTTACATTTGCAGTTTTCCAATCTGCTGGGACCTCCCCAGAATCCAGGGAATTTTGGTAAATTACAAACAATGCATCCACAATCCCTGCCATTACTTCTCTTTAGACACTAGGATGCAAGCCATCAGGTCCAGGGGATTTATCTGCCTTTAGTCCCATTATCTTACTGAGTACCACCTCCTTAGTGATTGTGATTGTATTAAGTTCCTCACCCACTATAGCCCCTTGACTATCCACTGTCGGAATATTGTTAGTGTCCTCTACTGTAAAGACTGATACAAAATATTTGTTCAGAGTTTCTGCCATCTCCATGTTTCCCATTACTAATTCTCTGATCTCGTCCTCTAAGGGACCAACATTTAATTTAGCCACTCTTTTCATTTTTATATACCTATAGAAACTCTTGCTGTCTGTTTTTATATTTTGTGCTAGTTTACTTTCATAGTCTATCTTCCCTTTCTTAATCATTTTTTTAGTCGTTCTTTGCTGGCTTTTAAAAGCTTCCCAGTCTTCTGTCCTCCCATTAGTTTTGGCCACTTTGTATGCCCTTGTTTTTAATTGGATACCGTCCTTTATTTCTTTAGTTAGCCACGGATGGCTATCTTTTTTCTTACACCCTTTCCTCCTTAGTGGAATATATTTTTCTTAAGAGTTGTGAAATATCTCCTTAAATGTACACCACTGTTCATCAACCGCCCTACACTTTAATCTATTTTCCCAGTCCACTTTAGCCAACTCTGCCCTCATACCTTCATAGTCTCCTTTATTTAAGCTTAGTACGCTGGTTAGAGATCCAGCTTACTCACCCTCCATCTGAATTTGAAATTCAATCATGCTATGATCACTCATCTCGGTCCTAAATTTCCTACCCCGCATCCTGAGACTGTGACCCCTTGTTCTCGACTTCCTAGCCAGGGGAAACATCCTCCCCGCATCCAGTCTATCCAACCCAGTCAGAATTTTATATGTTTCAATGAGATCCCCTCTCATTCTTCTAAACTCTAGTGAATACAGGCCTAGTCGACCCAAGCTCTCCTCATACGACAGTCCTGCCATCCCATGAATCAGTCTGGTGAACCTTTGCTGCACTCCCTCTATAGCAAGTATATCCTTTCTTAGGTAAGGAGACCAAAACTGCACACAATATTCCAGCTGCGGTCTCACCAAGGCCCTGTATAACTGTAGTAAGACATCCTTGCTCCTGTACTCAAATCCTCTTGCAATGAAGGCCAACATACCATTTGCCTTCCTAACTGCTTGATGCACCTGCACGTTTGCTTTCAATGACTGGTGTAAAAGGACACCCAGGTCCCTGTGTACATCGACACTTCTCAAGCATCACCCTTTAAATAATACTTTGTCCTTATGTTTTTCCTATCAACGTAGATAACTTCACATTTATCCATGTTATACTGCCATGTGTTTGCCCACTCATTCAACCTATCTAAATCACCTTGCAGCGTCTTTGCATCCTCCTCACAACTCACAATCCCACCTAGTTTTGTGTCATCAGCAAACTTGGAAATATTACATTTGGTTCCCTCATCCTAATCATTTATATATATTGTGAATAGCTGGGGCCCAAGCACTGATCCCTGTTGTACCCCACTAGTCACTGCCCGCCACCCTGAAAAAGATCTGTTTATTCCTACTCTCTGTTTCCTGTCAGTTAACCAATTTTCAATCCATGGCCCCCAATCCCATGTGCTTTAATTTTGCACACTAACCTCTTATGTGGGACTTTGTCAAAGGCCTTCTGAAAATCCAGACACATAATGGTGGCTTATTTAGATGTGCACTCTGTCAAAGGCTTTGGAAAGGTCCTACGAAATTAATCATCAAAATGTTCACAAGCAGAGAAGCCAATAAACTGTTATGGAGTTAGGAGAAGTAACTAATGAAATATTACATGTATAGTTGTGTGCACAGTTAGCTGGCTCGCCTTTGCCATGTACTTGATTTACCTTCAGGTTCACGTGGATTAAAGTTTAGGAACTAAAAATCTGATTGCCCCTGAAAACGCAAACTTCATGCTGCCTGCTAATTAGAATGATTGTGGCATGTAGCCCAGCGCTGCACACAATGCTGAGTGACTGTGCGCTCAGCAGGGTATCAAAGATAGTGCAAGGCTGGTATCACTTAAAGCTAATCTGCTCTTCTTAAAGCCAGCCTGTACCTCTTAAAGGGGAGGCGCATTCTGGCTGCAACAAGTGATTCTACTGGCGGGGGAACAGAGTGTGAACATGAAGAAAACGTATTAATGCCACAACTAATGGGGGAGAGAGCATGCTCCAAGGTTCTGGGATACAGCACTGAAGGTCTTGGTGCAGGAGGTGGACAGGAGGAGAGAGGTCTTATTCCCACAAGAGGCCCTCCAGGCAAACTCGGTAAATGCAATGGGAGCAGATAACAGTCATGGTCAATGCCAGCAGTGTAGCCCCGAGGACATAGATGCCATGCCATAAGAAGTCTAATGACCTCGCACGAATGGTCAAGGTCAGTGAATTCATCCTCAAATGCCATATCCTTACAACTGAGCCACTAGCCTCAGACATTGCCCAATACACCACACCCCCTTCACTTCACTTACCTACCAACAATCTCTATCAATCACGACTCATACCTCACATTCGTAGCTTCAGCTCACCATCACACACTTAGCACTGCTGCAAGCCTCACACCTCAAAGCTTATACACACTGGCAGCTATTCAATCATGACAGGTGCATCACCCAAACACATTGCACAACATTCATTGACCCACTTCCCTCTCTCTTGCAGGACAGGGTGGCTCATAACTGGAGGCAGCAGGACCTAACTGGTGGGGGACAGGCACGCCTGCATGAACTGACCCCCATGGAAGAGACGGTGCTGTGGGTAATTGGAGCAGCTATCGCTGAGCCCGTGGTTAGCAGCGCAGCTCAAACAATACAAGATGATGGTCCCCTCATACCTACTCCTCCTTCTCACATCCCACTTGCCCCTCATTCCACAATCTCTTCTGATTTGCATGCTCTCATCGCCGAGAGTATGCAGTAAACAAGTGTAGGCAGCGGAAGGAGTGTGTGGCAAACCAGACTCCCCACCTACCCTTTCCTTCAACCACTGTCTGTCCCACCTGTGACAGAGACTGTAATTCCCGTATTGGACTATACAGTCACCTGAGAACTCACTTGCCTATGATATGATGAAGACTCCTCCTTCTCACATCCCACTTGCTCCTCATCACACAAACTCTTCTGATTCACAAGCTGCAGATGGTGTAAGCCTGTGTCTCTAATCTTGGGATTGCTACCAGTGCCACGTGCTAGTCAGAGGAGGAATCGCAGGATAGCACAGATGAATACGTGGCTTGAGCAGTGGTGCAGCAGGGAGGGATTCAAATTCGTGGGGCATTGGAACAGGTTCTGGGGGAGGTGGGACCAGTACAAACCGGATGGTCTGCACTTGGGCAGGAACGGAACCAATGTCCTAGGGAGAGTGTTTGCTAGTGCTGTTGGTGAAGAGTTAAACTAATATGGCAGGGGGATGGGAACCTATTCAGGGAGACAGAGGGAAACAAAAAGGAGATAAAAACAAAAGACAGAAAAGAGATGAGTAAAAGTGGAGGGCAGAGAAACTAAAGGCAAGAAACAAAAAGGGCCACTGAATATAAAAAGGCTGCAGGAGGGGTAAAAACTAAAAATCATGGTTTAATAACTAGGATGAAAACACTCTACCTAAATGCATGCAGCATTAGAAATAAAGTAAATGAGTTGACGGCACAAATCATTACAAATGGGTATGATTTGGTGGCCATTACAGAGACATGGTTGCAAGGTGGCCAGGACTGGGAATTAAACGTACAGGGGTATCTGACGATTCGGAAAGATAGGCAAGAAGGGAAGGGAGGTGGGGTAGTTCTGTTAATAAGGGATGATATCAGGGCAGTTGTGAGAGATGATATTGGCTCCAATGAACAAAATGTTGAATCATTGTGGGTGGAGATTAGAGATAATAAGGGGAAAAAGTCACTGGTCGGCGTAGTTTATAGGCCCCCAAATAATAACTTCATGGTGGGGCGGGCAATAATCAAGGGAATAATGGAGGCATGTGAAAAAGGAACGGCAGTAGTTATGGGGGATTTTAACCTACATATCGATTGGTCAAATCAAATCGTAGGGGGTAGCCTGGAGGAGGAATTCATAGAATGCATACGGGATTGTTTCTTAGAACAGTATGTAACAGAGCCTACAAGGGAGCAAGCCATTTTGGATCTGGTCCTGTGTAACGAGAAAGGAAAAATAAACGATCTCCTCGTAAAAGATCCTCTCGGAATGAGTGATCACAATATGGTTGAATTTGTAATACAGATTGAGGATGAGGAAGTTGTGTCAGAAACGAGCGTACTATGCTTAAACAAAGGGGACTACAGTGGGATGAGGGCAGAGTTGGCTAAAGTAGACTGGAAACAAGGACTAAACGGTGGCACAATTGAGGAACAGTGGAGGACTTTTAAGGAGCTCTTTCATAATGCGCAACAAAAATATATTCCAGTGAAAAAGAAGGGCAGCAAGAGAAGAGATAACCAGCCGTGGATAACCAAGGAAATAAAGGAAAGTATCAAATCAAAGACCAATGCGTATAAGGTGGCCAAGGTTAGTGGGAAACTAGAGGATTGGGAAGATTTTAAGCAACAGCAAAGAATGACTAAAAAAGCAATAAAGAAAGGGAAGATAGATTACGAAGGTAAACTTGCGCAAAACATAAAAACAGATAGTAAAAGCTTTTACAGATATATAAAATGGAAAAGAGTGACTAAAGTAAATGTTGGTCCCTTAGAAGATGAGAAGGGGGATTTAATAATGGGAAATGTGGAAATGGCTGAGACCTTAAACAATTATTTTGCTTCCGTCTTCACAGTGGAAGACACAAAAACCATGCCAAAAATTGCTGGTCATAGGAATGTGGGAAGGGAGGACCTTGAGATGATCACTATCACTAGGGAGGTAGTGCTGGACAGACTAATGGGACTGAAGGTAGACAAGTCCCCTGGTCCTGATGAAATGCATCCCAGGATATGAAAAGAGATGGCTGAAGTTATAACAGATGCAATTGTTATAATCTATCAAAATTCTCTGGACTCTGGGGAGGTACCAGCGGATTGGAGAGCAGCTAATGTAACGCCTCTGTTTAAAAAAGGGGGCAGGCAAAAGGCAGGTAACTATAGGCCGGTTAGTTTAACATCTGTAGTGGGGAAAATGCTTGAAACTATCATTAAGGAAGAAATAGCGGGACATCTGGATAGGAATAGTGCAATCAAGCAGACGCAGCATGGATTCATGAAAGGGAAATCATGTTTAACTAACTTACTGGAATTCTTTGAGGATATAACGAGCATGGTGGATAGAGGTGTACCGATGGATGTGGTGTATTTAGATTTTCAAAAGGCATAAGGCATTCGATAAGGTGCCACACAAAAGGTTACTGCAGAAGATAAAGGTGCGCGGAGTCAGAGGAAATGTATTAGCATGGATAGAGAATTGGCTGGCGAACAGAAAGCAGAGAGTCGGGATAAATGGGTCCTTTTCCAGTTGGAAGTCAGTGGTTAGTGGTGTGCCACAAGGATCAGTGCTGGGACCACAACTGTTTACAATATACATAGATGACTTAGAGGAGGGGACAGAGTGTAGTGCAACAAAATTTGCAGATGACACTAAGATTAGTGGGAAAGCGGGTGGTGTAGAGGACTCAGAGAGGCTGCAAAGAGATTTAGATAGGTTAAGCGAATGGGCTAAGGTTTGGCAGATGGAATACAATGTCGGAAAGTGTGAGGTCATCCACCTTGGGAAAAAAAACAGTAAAAGGGAATATTATTTGAATGGGGAGAAATTACAACATGCTGCGGTGCAGAGGGACCTGGGGGTCCTTGTGCATGAATCTCAAAAGGTTAGTTTGCAGGTGCAGCAGGTAATCAGGAAGGCAAATGGAATGTTGGCCTTCATTGCGAGAGGGATGGAGTACAAAAGCAGGGAGGTGTTGCTGCAACTGTATAAGGTATTGGTAAGGCCACACCTGGAGTACTGCGTGCAGTTTTGGTCACCTTACTTAAGGAAGTATATAGTAGCTTTGGAAGGGGTACAGAGACGATTCACTAGGCTGATTCGAGAAATGAGGGGGTTACCTTATGATGATAGATTGAGTAGACTGGGTCTTTACTCCTTGGAGTTCAGAAGGATGAGGGGTGATCTTATAGAAACATTTAAAATCATGAAAGGGATAGACAAGATAGAGGCAGAGATGTTGTTTCCATTGATGGGGGAGACTAGAACTAGGGGGCACAGCCTCAAAATACGGAGGAGCCAATTTAAAACGAGTTGAGAAAGAATTTCTTCTCCCAGAGGGTTGTGAATCTGTGGAATTCTCTGCCCAAGGAAGCAGTTGAGGCTGGCTCATTGAATGTTTTCAAGTCAAAGATAGATAGATTTTTAAGCAATAAGGGAATTAAGGGTTACGGGGAGAGGGTGGGTAAGTGGAGCTGAGTCCATGGCCAGATCAGCCATGATCTTATTGAATGGCGGAGCAGGGGCTAGATGGCCTACTCCTGTTCCTAATTCTTATGTTCTTATGTAACTAAAACTATTCCTAACCAAAGAAAGTGGGTACTTAACCCATACATCCAAAACGCAACTTACCGCATCAATGGACACACCCCAACCGAAGACTACGCAGTCCGAAGTCCTCTCCTCTGTCCGGGGTACGGCTCGCCTAGAAGGCCAAGTGCAGCGAACCCCGAATCCATGATTCACCGGCAACTGCCAAAAGGGATTGGTGAGCATAACCTCTGACCCCCCAGAGCTATAACTTAGTTAGTTAGGGGAATTGGGAGGGGGAGGCTGGGATAACTTGTGTAAATGTATCTGCATTCTCCTCTTTAGCCCATTTAGAGTTTAAGCCGTATTCTTTTCCCCACAGGCTGTAATTTGACATTTTATTCAATATGTTGTACCCGTCAGTGTGTATTGGTATTGCTATTCTGTGTGTGTTATTAAAGGTGTGCCTTTTACTTCTTTTTAGACACAATAAAGCCATACCTGCTTCCTAACTTGAAACCGATTGTCTGTCCAAGTCTGTCACAGTCCCTTCATAATTCCAGTGTCTAGAACCAAGGGTGTTGGAGCGATTCGAAACCGCTCATATAAGGTCAGAAGGGAAAGCTGACCCCTTAAAAACCACCCCTTACAGATGTAACTAGTAGAATGGTCAAAGGAGAACCAGTGGATATGGTGTATTTGGATTTTAAAAGGTTTTTGACAAGGTCACACACAAGAGATTGGTGTGCAAAATTAAAGCACATGGTATTGGGGATAATGTATTGACGTGGATAGAGAACTGGTTGGCATACAGGAAGCAGAGAGTCAGGATAAAGTCCTTTTCAGAATGACAGGCAGTGACTAGTGGGGTGCCACAGGGGTCAGTGCTGGGACCCCAGCTATTTACAATATACATTAATGATTTAGATGAAGGAATTGAGTGTAATATCTCCAAGTTTGCAGATGACACTAAGCTGGGTGGCGGTGTGAGCTGTGAGGAGGACGCGAAGAGGCTGCAGGGTGACTTGGACAAGTTAAGTGAATGGGCAAATGCATAGCAGATGCAGTATAACGTGGATAAATGTGAGGTTATCCATTTTGGGGGCAAAAACACAAAGGCAGAATATTATCTGAATGGGGGCAGATTAGGAAAAGGGGAAGTGCAACGAGACCTGGGTGTCATGGTACATCAGTCATTAAAAGTTGGCATACAGGTACAGCAGGCGTTGAAGAAGACAAATGGTATGTTGACCTTCATAGCTAGGGGATTTGTGCATAGGAGCAGGGAGGTCTTACTGCAGTTGTACAGGGCCTTGGTGAGGCCTCACCTGGAATATTGTGTCCAGCTTTGGTCTCCTAATTTGAGGAAGGACGTTCTTGAGGAAGTGCAACGAAGGTTCACCAGACTGATTCCCGGGATGGCAGGATTGACATATGAGGAGAGGCTGGATTGACTGGGCCTGTATTCACTGGAGTTTAGAAGGATGAGAGGGGATCTCATAGAAACATATAAAAATCTGACGGGACTGGACAGGTTAGATGCAGAAAGAATGTTCCCGATGTTGGGGAAGTCCAGAACCAGAGGACACAGTCTAAGGACAAGGGGTAAGCCATTTAGGACTCAGATGAGGAGAAACTTCTTCACTCAGAGAGTTGTTAACCTGTGGAATTCCCTACCGCAGAGAATTGTTGATGCCAGCCCATTGGATATATTCAAGAGGGAGTTAGATATGGCCCTTACAGCTAAAGGGATCAAGGGGTATGGAGAGAAAGCAGGAAAGAGGTACTGAGGTGAATGATCAGCCATGATCTTATTGAATGGGTGGTGCAGGCTCGAAGGGCCGAATGGCCTACTCCTGCACCTATTTTCTATGTTTCTATGTTTCTATGTCCTGGTACTCAAAGGTGACGGCACGGTCAGAATTTGTGGGGACTATAAAGTAACAATTAACCGTTTTTCTCTACAGGACCAGTACCCGCTACCCAATTTGCGACCCTGGCTGGAGGAAAGACGTTCACTAAGTTGGACCTGAGCTCGGCCTACATGACGCAAGAGCTGGAGTAAATCTTTGAAAGGCCTCACCTGCATCAACACGCACAAAGGTCTGTTCATCTATAACAGATGCCCATTCGGGATTCATTCTGCCATGGCAATTTTCCAATGGAACATGGAGAGCCTGCTAAAGTCGGTTCCACGCACCGTGGTTTTCCAGGATGACATACTGGTCACAGGTTGGGACACCATTGAATACTTGAAGAATCTGGAAGAGGTTCTTATTTGGCTAGCTCGCATGGGACTCAGGTTGAAACACTCGAAGTGTGTTTTCCTGGCGCCAGAGGTCGAGTTCTTGGGAAGAAGAATCGCAGCAGATCAGACCCACCGACGCCAAGACGGAGGCCATCAAGAACGCGCCGAGACCACAGAATATGACGGAGCTGCGGTCGTTCCTGGGACTCCTCAACTATCTCCCTACCAGGTTTAAGCATCTTGCTAGAACCCCTACATGAGCTACTGTGCAAGGGAGATGACTGGGTATGGGGGAATTCACAAGAGGCTGCCTTTGAGAAAGCCAGAAATCTGTTATGTTCAAACATACTGCTTGTTTTGTATAACCCATGTAAACGATTAGTGCTAGCTTGCGATGCGTCATCATATGGTGTCGGGTGTGTGTTACAACAAGCTAACGAATCGGGGATTTTGAAACCGGTCGCCTATGCATCCAGGAGTCTGTCCAAGGCTGAAAGGGCCTGCAGCATGATTGAAAAAGAAGCTCTGGCGTGCGTTTACGGGGTGAAAAAAATGCACCAGTATTTGTTTGGTCTCAAGTTTGAGCTAGAAACTGACCATAAGCCGCTAATATAGCTATTCTTAGAGAGCAAAGGGATTAACACCAATGCCTCTGCCCAGATCCAAAGATGGGCGCATTTATGCTGTCGGCATACAACTATGAAATCCACCACAGACCGGGCACAGAGAACTGCGCAGGAAATGGCACAGCCTGCAGACTTGCTCATGGTGATAGATGCATTCGAAAACGAAAAGTCATCCATTACGTCCCGCCAGATCAGGACCTAGACCAGCCAGGGTCCTTTACTGTCCCTGGTTAAAAAAAACTGTGTCCTCCATGGGAGCTGGTCCAGTGTGCCAGCGGAGGTGCAGGAAGAGATTAAGCCGTTCCACAGGCGCAAAGACGAAATGTCCTTACAAGAGGGCCCATTTCTAGGCAAAATGTTCTTGGTTGTTGTGGATGCTTATTCAAAATGGATTGAATGTGTAATAATGTCTGTAAGCACGTCCACCACCACCATCAAAAGCTTACGAGCCATGTTTGCCACATACAGTCTGCCTGATGTCCTAGTCAGTGACAATGGGCTGTGTTTCACCAGTGCTGAATTCAGGGAATTCATGACCCGCAATGGGATCAAGCACGTCACATCTGCCCCGTTCAAGCCTGCATCCAATGGCCAGGCAGAACGGGCAGTTCAAACCATCAAGCAAAGCTTGAAACGCATGTCGGAAGGCTCCCTGAAGACCCGACTGTCCCGAGTCCTCACCAGACCCCACTTGCTCACCGGGATTCCCCCAGCTGAGCTGCTCATGAAAAGTGCGCTCAAAACAAGGTTCTCTCTTGTCCACCCTGACCTCCATGATCATGTCGAGGGCAGGCAGCATTAACAAAGCATGTAACATGATCGCGCAAACTTGTCACGCGATATTGCGGTCAATGACCCTGTGTTTGTACTCAATTATGGACATGTTCCCAAATGGCTTGCTGGCACGGTTACAGCCAAAGAAGGGAGGAAGGTGTTTCAGGTCAAATTGGCCAATGGACTAACATGCAGAAAGCATTTGGACCAAACCAAATTGCACTTCACCAACAGCTATGAGCAACCCGAAGAGGACACCACCAACTTCGACCCTCCAACACACACACACAAGTGGTAACCGACATCACGGTTGACCATGAAGCTGAACTCACCATCCCCAGCAGCCCGGCAAGGCCAGCTGCCCAGCAGCCTAGTAAAGAACCAACCAACTCACCCACACCTGCATTTGTACCGAGACGATAGACAAGTGAGAGAAAAGCCCCAGATCGTCACACCATGTAAATAGGTGTAGTATTGACTTTACGAGGGAGTGATGTTATGTATGTAACCCTTGGCAACCTATATCACACCACCACCAGAGGACCTACCTGTTGAGTCCCAAGGGATCCCAGCATCCCTTGGGAGCACGGTATATAAGCAGGCTTCCCACGCTGTACCTGCACTCTGGGAGTCTAATTAAAGGAGCTATGGTCACACTTACTCATTGCCTACAGTACTCAGTTTCATCCTTTATAATGAGCGTAATAACCACGACAAACCAGAGGGTGGCTATCCGCTGCCCACCTGGTTCATGACTCCGGTGCACCAGCCGACCACACGTGGGCACCGCACATATAATAAAAGCAATGGTGCCACACGGAATTTGATCGAGCAGACCAGTGGCATCCTTGAACACCACTTCTACTGCCTGGGCTGCTCTGAAAGAGCCCCGCAGTACTCGCCAGAGCACGTCTCAAGATTCGTCATGATCTGCTACATGCAGTACAACTTCGCCATCATGAGGGCACAGCCCTTGCCACCAGCTATACAGTGCATAGCTCAATAGGAGCAAGAGGAGGAAGAAGAAGAAGAAAATGCGGAGGAAGAGGAGGAGGAAGGGAGGAGGCAACCAACACAGTCCCTTTCTGGCCGGGCTGATCCGATTGTGATACCAGGGAAGGTAACCTCAATTCTCCATTCACCGCAGTCCCACACCTTACCTTCTCTCTGTTATGGACCATCACAGTGTCCTCTTGGCCACAATGCTACAATAAAAGCTATCACTAAACAAATATTCCAACCCAACTTTATACATCAATCCATTCAATATTATATAACAAAGTCAACCAATCACCCTCATGCATTCCCTTCGTGCATGTCTTCCGTGTGCCTTTGCCTGTTCTAGTGCTCCTACGCAGTGCTACCCCAGTGGCTGCAACGTGGTTGGTGAAAGGCTGCTGAATTTCATTGGGGGAGATGGCAGATGGCTTTGGAGGATGATCTCAAGCAGCACTGGGCCTAGAAGGCCCGGCTTTAGACTGCACCAGCTCGGCATGGGTGGCAGCAGTATGGACAGGCTGGCTAACAGCCAACAGCTAGGGTTCTGGCGGAGTGACATTGGTGAGAGGACGAATGCTGCCATCCTGAGAAAGGACAGCAGGTTCATGCTCCCTGAAGCCACTGCCACTCCCCAGAGGCGGCGCCTCAGCAATCCTAGGAATCTGTTGGAGGATAGATTGCTGGACTGCTGTGACACCCTGCAAGTCCTTTTCAACACTGGTAACTGCAGCCATGAGCTTGCAAGGCAACAAGCCGAGCTTGCAGGACCTCAGTCTGAGCTTCCACTGTAGCACTCAGACATTGGGTGGCTTCTGATTGTGCTGCAATGGAAGCTGAGACATCGGCTTCAGGCACTGCATCATGTTTGGGTCCACAAGTGCGCGAATGGAGTTACCCATCACTTCCATGATGGAAAGGATGGGCTCCAAACTCTGGTGCCGGACTCCTCCAAGCTCCTTGACATTGCACTCAGGCTTTCTGGCAGACCTTCCAATGCACCACACATTTCACTGTGCATAGCAATCTTCTGTAGGCCACCCCTTCCAAATCCTTGCCAGAGTCCTGTGCAGCAGAAATCATGTGCGACTTTGCCCTCCAGGAAGCTGGCACCTGTGCTACCCTTTCCTTTGCCCTGGCTGCAGGCCACTCCTGCCCAGTGTTTCACCATGTGACAATCCCGCGTCTAACTTATTCTCTAAAATACGCAGAGTATCAATATCTGAGATGGTGATTGTGAGCGTGAAATCAAGTGACGGTGCATCTTCTGCATCACTTCTTTCTTCCTCTTCCACCTCCTGCTCCTCCACCACCGCCTGGCCAGGTTGCAGTTCTTGGCTCAAAGGAGAAAGGCACAAGATTAGGGTTGTGGTGAGGTGAGGGGGGGAAGCAGAGAACATAAGAACATAAGAATTAGGAACAGGAGTAGGCCATCTAGCCCCTCGAGCCTGCTCCGCCATTCAATAAGATCATGGCTGATCTGGTCGTGGACTCAGCTCCACTTACCCGCCCGCTCCCCGTAACCCTTAATTCCCTTATTGATTAAAATGTTCCTTTTGGTAATTTCTCACCTGTTGGGTTGTTCAGAAGTAGATTGTAGAGTGGTTGTTAATTTGGTTGCTGACAACCTTCCGTTTCGTGGGCCTCGTGCTCGGTCAGTTCTTGATGAGTTCTAGTAGTTTCCTTCACTACACCATTTCTTCACTCCCCAGCTCCGGCTGCTTGTGTCTGTCTGTGTTCGAGTCTGTGCCTTTTCCTGGTAAAACTGGGAATAGTTATACCCCAAAAAGGCTTTCTTATCTCCCACCAAATCTGGCCCAGCTCTTTGTTTTGATTTTGCAGCCCAGCTAACTGAAACTTGAAGTGGTTTTAATCTGGCATTAATAGACTTTTCGAAGTTGATGAGCTCTCGTCCATTGTGCTAGTCTGGCCTGAGCCAGATATTTCTATGTCTGTTGAAAAGGTGTTGGAATATGTATGTGACATTTGGGTCCTCTGGGTGGGGTGATAATGTTTCTTCCATGGTCGATTGTTTGAATGCTAATGTTTTCTAGGCGCAAGTTTCGAGGGTAAACAGTTCGCAGACAATTTGATTAGCTCCAATGTCGAAACTGGCCCTTTAGAGATTGACCCCACCCTTTTTCTTGCAGACCCAACATTCACCTTTTAAAAATCCCAAATTTGATTAAATTTCATAGTTTCTTCCATGTGCACTTTAGGATTTCAAACTTTCTGGTAGATAGTTCCAAATTAAATTCCCTTTCCTGTGAGTCCAAACACTGCGGGGGGGGGGTCTCCATGAATGCATCCCCTTTTATCCACTGCAGGCCCCATCTCCCCCTTTAAAACTCATTTGTGTCCCAAAGTTTTTCCTTCCATTTTAAAAGTCCAGAAAGGGATTCTTCTCCTCTGCAGGGAAAAGGCACCAGGAATCTTTGCGAAATATTGGTAAATTCTACAATCCTCAAAAAATTCCAGAAGATTTGCCAAGCATGATTTCCCTTTCATAAATCCATGCTGACTTGGACCGATCCTGTCACTGCTTTCCAAATGCGCTGCTATTTCATCTTTAATAATTGATTCCAACATTTTCCCCACTACTGATGTCAGGCTAACCGGTCCATAATTCCCCGTTTTCTCTCTCTCTTCTGCTTTAAAAAGTGGTGTTACACTGGGATGCAGACTATCAGGCCCCGGGGATTTATCGGCCTTCAAATCCATCAATTTCCCAAACACAATTTCCTGACTAATAAGGATTTCCTTCAGTTCCTCCTTCTCACTAGACCCTCGGTCCCCTAGTATTTCTGGAAGGTTTATTTGTGTCTTCCTTCATGAAGACAGAACCAAAGTATTTGTTCAACTGGTCCGCCATTTCTTTGTTCCCCATTATAAATTCACCTGAATCTGACTGCAAGGGACCTACTTTTGTCTTCACTAATCTTTTTCTCTTCACATATCTATAGAAGCTTTTGCAGTCAGTTTTTATGTTCCCAACAAGCTTCCTTTCATACTCTATTTTCCCCCTCCTAATTAAATCTTTTGTCCTCCTCTGCTGAATTTTTAATTTCTCCCAGTCCTCAGGTTTGCTGCTTTTTCTGGCCAATTTGTATGCCTCTTCCTTGGATTTAACACTATTCTTAACTTCCCTTGTTAGCCACGGTTGAACCACCTTCCCCATTTTATTTTTACTCCAGACAGAGATGTACAATTGTTGAAGTTCATCCAAGTGATATTTAAATGTTTGCCATTGCCTATCCGCCTCCAACCCTGGGACAATCGGACTGGCGCGAATTCCACCGGCGCGATGATGCATTCTCGCTACAGCCTGTCCAGCTCAATTTCCACTTTCTCTCGCATCATATACGGTACCGCCCATGCCTTGTGGTGGATGGGTCGTGTACCGGGAACCAAGTGGATCTGCACTTTCGCCCCCGCGAAACTTCCAATGCCTGGCTTGAACAACGATGGGAATCTGCTCAGAACCTGGGCACATGATGCGTCGTCGACGGACGAAAGCGCTCGGATGTTGTCCCAGTTCCAGCAGGTTTTTCCCAGCCAGCTTTTGCCGCACAGTGTGGGGCCATCTCCTGGCATGATCCATAGTGGGAGTTCGTGCACTGCTCCATCATAGGAGAGTTTGACTTCTGCGCTGCCAATTACCGGGATCAGCTCTTTGGTGTAAGTTCTTAGCTTGGTGTGAATGGGGCTGAGCTTGGGCCTGTGTGCCTTGTTGCACCACAGCCTGTCGAAGGTCTTTTTGCTCATTATGGACTGACTCGCACCCGTGTCCAGTTCCATGGATACTGGAATTCCGTTCAGTTCAACTTTTAACATTTCGTGGTGAAAGTGTGTACCCCGTAGACTTCTGCCTCCTCGGTTCGAGTCTCTAGTTCAGCCTGATACACCGTGGATCGATCTTCCTCTGCAACGTGGTGGTTTGCAGGATTTGCAGCTCGCCTGCACATTCGCTGGAGGTGTCCCATTGTTCTGCAGCCATTGCACGCATAGTGCCTGAAGCGGCATTGATGTGCCTGATGTTCACCTCCACAACGCCAACAAGGTGTTAATGCCTCGCATTAACGATTGATGGCAGACTCTGGGTCATCTGAGGTCGTGCAGCAGCTGGCGTGTACGTTCTGCCCATGTCTATTCCTGCTCGAAAACAATGTTACTTTGTGCACAGCACTGGCTGAAACCTCTTTATGCTGCAAAATTTATTTGGTTTTATCGCTGGTGGACATAAATACCTAGGCTATCGTTATGGCTTTGCTCAGATTCGGTGTTTCAACCGTCAATAGTTTGCGAAGAATTACCTCATGGCCAATGCCAAGCAGAAAAAAGTCTCTTAGCATTTGTTCAAGGAATCCATCAAATTCGTAATATCCTGCAAGGTGCCTTAGTTCGGCCACTTTGTGGCCCTCCGATCGTTGACACGAGTAGAACCGCTCCTTGCCATCAAAATGCTTTCCTTCCGATTTAGGTGCTCCCGGACCAGCGTACACAGTTCTTCATAGGATTTGGTGTTGGTTTTACCAGAGCTAGATGATTCTTCATAAGGCCATAGGTTGTTGCCCCACAAATGGTAAGGAGGATCGCCCTTCGTTTGGCAGTGTTCTGTCCCTTTCCAGCTCATTGGCCAAGAAGTATTGGTTGAATCGCTCCACGAAGGCCTCCCAATCGTCCCCCTCTGAAAACTTCTCCAGGATACCAACAGTTGTTTGCATTTTCGCGCGGTTGTTCGTTACCTTGTCGCCAATTATTATGCTCATAATAAAGGATGAAACTGAGTACTGTATGCAATGAGTAAGTGTGACCTTAGCTCCTTTAATTAGACTCCCAGGGTGCAGGTACAGCGTGGGACGCCTGCTTATATACCGTGCTCCCAAGGTGGGCCCTCTGGTGGTGGTGTGATACAGGTTGCCAAGGGTTACATACATAACAGTGGTGAGATATAAACTACAGCACCTATGTCTGGGAGCAACTGGTCTAAGCAAAAGCCTTGAAGTAACCTGCCACACCTCTCCCTTGAGACTTCTGCAACTTCAAATAAGACACCAAGCCAAGAAGCACCTCTGTAAATGCACCCAGAGCTAGTAGAAATCAATCAGCAACTAACCTGATTGTGGGACCTTCCTGCTGCTGAATGGATGTTCAGCTGGGGGAGGTCTGATCCACCGTTGAGGTCTAAAATGGCAGCGCTGGCGTTAAATCCATCTTACACTTTGATTGACATCACGATCTGTGTACTCCGTATACTTCCGGCGCACGCTGCCTGCCCAATCCCAAATGACCTCACCAAAATGGTGTACAGTGTGGCCTATACCAGAAGTGTGTGCTGCTCCTTGGACGTCATTTTGGACACACAATGGCACCCATAGCGCTGAAAAAACACACACTCTTGAGCCGAATTTCTGAGACATATGGTCGGAATTCATTTGGCACTTAAATCTCAAAGTGTATTCATTTGTCTCATCTTACGAGTATTCCTAGTTAGAAATTGTTAAATACATTTTTTAATAAGACAGAAATGAGAAATAATATTGTAAGAAAAAATATTAATTCAATATTAGAACCCCTCATTTCACTAATAAAAGGATTAGTATAGCAGAAAAAGAATCCATACCAAATTGCAAAGAATAAATGTATAATAATTTACCGTCATGCGATTCCTTAACCAATATTTAAACAGTTGACATATACAAACAGAGCTGTTATGTTAGTTCACTAACACGCGGTGTTAATAGTTTCTTTCTGTAGTCTGCAGATTAATCAAGAGTCATTGGTGGTGCCCACTAGTAGTTGTAGCATGTTATAACCGGTCTATTGCTTTAATATAGGACAGGATCTTCGTTGCGGTGCTGGTGTCAACGGTTCCATCCAAGCATGGACTGGACAAAAAGGTAAGCGTAGCATCTACCTCATTGGTTGATTACTGACTCTAGCCTCTGGAGTCAGCCTCATTCGAATATGTGCAATGAGTCTCTGGGGAAAACCGGACATTTTTGTCAGCTCAAGTCGGCAAGAAATGCCTAGCACCTAACACCATTCAGCATCAGTAGTCCAATTTTGCCCCCAAGTGCACGCAGTTCACATTTAGAGAAATCAAATTTGGTTCCGCTGAAATTCAACTGTTTCCAAGGAATGTTCTTCACTGTGTTCCGAACACAGGTGAGACTGCACAAGGGAGGTTAAAGTAACAGTGACCTCAGTCTTTATTAAGACATTCTAGAGTGAGGAACAGGCCTTAGGGGCCGGCTGAAATACAGTGCTGCCAAGGGATGCTGGGATCCCTTGGGACTTCAGGGGATGCGTTCCCTGGTGGCAGAATATGGGAGTGCATGCTTTACAGATACACAACATCACTCCCCCCCCAAAGTAAAAGTGAAAACTATTTACAAGGTGAGGCGGTTGGGTGCATTTCTTTCCCTGGTGGACTGCCTCGGTACAATGTCTGTTCTGGTGTGTTGGCTGTGCCCTCGCTGGGCTGACATGTTGTTGGCCCTGCAGGGCTGCTGGGTGAGCCTGGCCTTGCTGGGCTGTTGGGCGTGATGGGTTCAATTTCCTGGTCCAGGGTGGTGTCGTTGATCCTTTGGGTGTGTGTTGTGGGCTCGAAAAAGGTGGTGTCTGCTGTGAGTTGTTCAGGACAGTCTGCGAACCGCAGCCTCGTTTGGTCCAGGTGCTTTCTGCAAATTTATCCATTGTCTAGTTTGACTACAAACACCCTACTCCCTTCTTTAGCTATCACCATGCCCGCGATTCACTTGGGACCGTCCATAGTTTAGCACATACACAGGGTCATTCAGATCAATTTCCCGTGACACAGAGGGGCGACCATCGTTTACATTTTGTTGCTGCCGCCTGCTCTCTACCTGATCATGCAGGTTGGGGTGGACCAGCGAGAGTCTGGTTTTAAGTATCCTTTTCATGAGTAGCTCAGCCGGGGGCACGCCTGTGAGTGAGTGGGGTCTCATGCGGTAGCAGAGCAGTACTCGGGACAGGTGGGTTTGGAGTGAGCCTTCTGTGACTTGTTTAAGGCTCTGTTTGATTGTTTGTACTGCCCGCTCTGCCTGCCCATTGTAGGCTGGTTTAAACGAGGCCGAGGTGACATGTTTGATCCCATTGTGGGTCATGAATTCTTTAAATTCGGCACTGGTGAAACATGGCCCGTTGTCACTGACCAGTATGTCAGGCAGACCGTGGATGGCAAACATGGCCCTCAGGCTTTCAATGGTGGCGGTGGCGGTGCTTCCCGACATTATTTCACATTCAATCCATTTTGAAAAAGCATCCACCACCACCAGGAACATTTTACCGAGAAACGGGCCCGCATAGTCGACATGGATCCTTGACCATGGTCTGGAGTGGTGCCTCTCTGGGCGTGTTGTTCAACTGAGCACACATGCTGCATTGCCGTACACACGACTCGAAGTCAGAGTCGATACCCGGCCACCACACGTGGGATCTGGCTATCGCTTTCATCACCCAGGTGTGTGCTGTGGAGATCCGAGATGAACGTCTCCCTGCCCTTTTTGGGTAGCACTACGCGATTACCCCACAACTGCCTGAATGGGCAGCTCGTCCTTTCGCCGCTGGAACGGCTTGATTAGCTCTTGCATTTCAACGGGGATGCTGGCCCATCTCCCATGCAGTACACATGCAGTACACAGATTTTTACTAGGGACAGCAGAGGATCTTGGCTGGTCGAAGTCCTAATCTGGCGGGCCGTGACAGGTGATTTTATCATTTTCAAACGCTTCCATGACCATCAACCAATCTGCGGGCTGCGCCACTATCAACAAGTTTGCAGGCTGCGCCATTTCCACCCCCATGATGGGCAACGGTAGCCGACTGAGAGCATCCGCACAGTTCTGGTGGATGGTATAGTTATACGCTGATAGCGCAAGTGCCCACCTTTGTATGCAGGCTGAGGCATTAGTAATTTTCCCCTTGTTTTCAGCACACAGGGATATGAGGGGCTTGTGATCAGTTTCTGGCTCAAATTTGAGGCCAAACAGGTTACTGATGCATTTTCTTTACCCCGAACACACATGCTAATGCCTCTTTCTCAATCATGCTGTAGGCCCTCTCGGCCTCAGACAAGCTCCTGGAGGCATAGGCGACAGGCTGCAACTTCCCCGCAACGTTAGCTTGTTGTAATACACACCCGACTCCGTACAATGACGCATCACATGCTAACACAAGTCTTTTACACGGATTATACAATACAAGCAGCTTGTTGGAGCATAAAATGTTTCTGGCTTTCTCAAAAGCAATTACTTAGTTTTTTCCCCATACCCAGTTCTCACCTTTACGCAATAACACATGTAGGGGCTCTAAGAGGGTGCTTAACCCCGGTAGGAAGTTACCAAAATAGTTGAGGAGTCCCAGGAACTACCGCAGCTCCATCATGTTCTGTGGCCTGGGCGTGTTCCTGATAGCCTCTGCCTTGGTGTCTGTGGGCCGAATGCCGTCCGCCGCGATCTTTCTCCCCAAAAACTCCACTTTTGTTGCCATGAAGAGGCATTTCGACCTCGTCAGCCACAGCCCTATGCGATCCAGTCACTGGAGGACCTCCTCCAGGTTTTGTAGGTGCTCGGCGGTGTCCCGACCCGTGACCAATATGTCGTCCTGAAAAACCACCATGCGCGGTACCGACTTGAGTAGGCTCTCCATGTTTCTCTGGAAGATCGCTGCAGCCGACTGAATTCCAAACGGGCATCTGTTGTAGGTGAACAGTCCCTTGTGTGTGTTGATGCAGTTGAGGCCCTTTGAAGACTCCTCCAGCTCCTGCATCATGTAGGCCGAAGTCAGGTCGAGCTTGGTGAACGTCTTGCCTCGTGCCAGCGTTGCAAATAGGTCGTCTGCCTTAGGTAGCAGGTATTGGTCCTGTAGCGAGAAACGATTAATAGTTACTTTATAATCGCCACAAATCCTGACCGTGCCATCACTTTTGAGTACTGGAACAATCGGGCTGGCCAACTCGCTGAATTCCACTGGGGAGATGATGCCCTCGCGTTGCAGCCTGTCCAGCTTGATTTCCACTCTCTCCCTCATCATGTGAGGTACCGCTCACACCTTGTGGTGAATGGGTCGAGCCTCTGGGACCAAGTGCATCTGCACCTTTGCCCCGGAAAAGTTTCCAATTCCCGGCTCAAAAAGGGAAGGAAATTTGTTAAGAACCTGGGTACATGAGGCCTCATCAACATGTGATAGCGCTCGGATGTCATTCCAGTTCCAGCTGATTTTGCCCAGCCAGCTCCTTTCAAGCAGTGTGGGGCCATTGCCCGGGACAATCAAGAGTGGCAGTTCGTGCACCATGCCCTTGGTGACCTTGGTGACCTTGGCCATGACGCTGCCCAGGACAGTGATGAGCTCTTTGGTATACGTTCTCAGTTTCGTGTGGATGGGGTTCAGGGCTGATCTGAGTGCCTTGTTGCACCACAGACTCTCAAACATCTTTTTACTCATGATGGATTGGCTAGCGTCAGTGTCCAGTTCCATGGCTACGGGTAAGCCATTCAATTTTACATTTAGCATTAATAGGTGGACATTTCATTGAAAATGTGTGCTCCCCGTGTACTTCAGCATATGCCTCCTCTCTCTGAGGCTCGAAATTGCTTTGATCCACCATGGACCGATCTTTCTCTGCCACGTGGTGGTTAGCAGGTTTTACCGAGCTTGCAGCTCGTCTGCAAGCTTGTTGGAGGTGCCCCATTCTTCTTCAGCTCTTGCAAACATACCCTTTGAAGCAGCATGAATAGGCTGAATGCAAGCCTCCACAACGCCAATAAGGTGTGAATTGCCTTGCATTCATCCTCAGTTGCAGATTCTGAGTCATCTGGGTCACCTGAGGCCTGCTGGCAGTTGCAGACTCGTGGTTTCTGCCCTTACATTTCTGCTCGCAAACACAGTTCCAGTTATTTTATGAACATTTGTTGCTGAGAAATTTGTTTGGTGTTATCACTGGTGGACATAAACGCCTGTGCTATCGCAATGGCCTTACTGAGGGTCGGTGTCTCTACAGTCAAACGTTTTCGTAGCATGGTCTTGTGGCCAATGCCCAGTACAAAAAAATCTCTGAGCATCTGCTCCAGGTAGCCATCAAACTCATATTGTCCTGCAAGTCGCCTTAACTCGCTGGCACGTGTAGAACCGATACCTCGCCATCAGCATGCTCTCCCTTGGGTTAAGATGCTCCTGAACCAGTGTACACAGCTCCTCATATGACTTATCTGTGGGTTTCACCGGAGCCAGAAGATTCTTCATGAGGCTGTAGGTCGGTGCCCCGCAGACTGTGAGGAGGACCGCTCTCCTTTTTGCAGCGCTTTCTTCTCCGTCCAGCTCATTGGCTACAAAGTTATGGTCTAGCCCTTCGACATAGGCTTCCCAGTCCTCAGCCTCTGAGAACTTCTCCAGGATGCCCACAGTTTGCTGCATCTTTGCATTGGATTCATATACTCGTCGCCAGTTATTGTGTTCTTAACACAGGTGAGACAGCACACAGGGAGGTTAAAGTAACAGTGACCTCCGTCTTTATTAAGACACTCCAGAGTGAGGAACAGACCTTAGGGGCTGGTTTATATACAGTGCTCCCAAGGGTTGCTGGGATCTTTTGGGACTTCAGGGGATGAGCTCCCTGGTGGTGGAACATGGGACTGCATGCTTTACAGATACACAACATTCTTGATATAGTGTTAATGTTTCATCAGTTGACAATATTGGATTCCTAGTACTTTAATTGCAACTGAATGTATCTATGTGAAGGTGCATTTAGTTGCAGCGTGACAAAGATATCGAGGGATTTGTGGATGCATTGGCCGAATGGAGAACTTAGGTGACATCTATGAGAGCCTGGTTAATGGTTGCAGCAGTCTCAAAAGATACTTCAGCAACACAACTGTTTGTATTGCTTATCTCCTTGCCGTGATTTGTTCTCCTCCAGATGCTCCATGGTTACGCCTCACTGGATAGCAAAGTTGTGCAGCATGCAGCAAATGACAATGATCCTGGAGTCTTTGCCAGGCTATATTATGGCAGGCTCCCAGTCTGTCAAGGAATCCAAAGAGCTGCTTCAACATGACTATTGTTTGTTTTATGGTAATTCTAGTAGCTACATGCACCTCATTGTACCTGCACTGTGAACTGCATGCATGTGTTGTAGAGGTAGCAGAAGCCAAGGGTCAAGAGGCTAGCCTTGGCTGCCAGGGAGTCAATCTTGCATTCATATTTCTGGATCAAAATATTGGGGCACAGTGGATTACCTCAAAATACATGATTACTGCCTGTGACTTGGGCTTTGACCTGCATGATCCTGTGATGATGGTAACAGACTCTCGCTGTACGTTGATCGACTGATAGCTCTTGCAGTGCGTTAATATGCAGCTTTTGTGTACAGAAGCCTGAAATGGATGATATTAATGATGTCCTTCACTTTAGGAAACCCTACCATTTGGAAGAAGGGTGATGCCCTGTTTTACTATTCCAGGGAAAATGTGCTGTAGCAAACAAAGGATCAGTTACCTGCTTGACTTGTCCCTGCATGCAGTTTGACAGACAATGCTGGTATCCCTTGTCAGAGCCTGGAGTGAATGGAAACGTAAAGGTTGCGTGTCATGTGACCTTGACAGTACATGCTATGCCTCTGGTGCAGTTTGGCTAGAATTGAAGTTCCAGCAAACAGCACAACTTGATCAGAGCCTCTCTGGTGAATCATAATTCTGCCGATAAATCTAAGTAAGTGGATCTCTGCAGGTCTATCTGAATCCTAAGGTAATGAAGGGTAAGGTTTGTCGACCTGTGATGCAACCTCACCTGCCCATTGTACCTCCTTTGCTCTTCTTCCTCCTCCAAAATACATAAGTAGTGAGGCATTCACATTCCAATATCCGTACTCTTAGTTTAAATTGTCAGGCAGAAAAATGAAAATGGCAAAACCTTTAGCTCAAGTATTTATAAAACAAGCTGGGTCTAACTCTTCCCCCCACAAAAAAACTATTATACTGCAGCCTTCAAAAATTCGTCCCAATTGGAACTGTTCCCATTTAAATTTGCAATGCGCAACAACCATGAATGCTGTGTTACTGGTCATCAACACTGAACACATTCTCAACATGAAAAAGAATAATGATGTGGCCCTTTATTATCATTCATTTATATATAATTGTTATATGGAAATTAAGCTTCTGCCTTTTTCCGCTGAAGCTTCCTGCAGTCATGTCTCGCCCAACTGAGAATGCATATGACACGTAAAATTGGCAGCGACACCAAGCACAATCTCCGCTCTGATTTCTGGATCCCACTGCTGTGCCTGTACCGCCTCAGATGTTATTACCCTGCTATCTTAAGCTTTGGAGAGTAAAGTATTTTGTTAAAATACAAATGAAATTCAAACATAATAAATGTCTTCCCAGACCTTCAAAATCTCTTCAGACTACATCAAATTAAGATTTATTGTAAATAGAAATGTTAAACATATATATTTTGTATTAAAAATTCTTGATATTCCCCAGCTGTAGTAATTTCCATTAATAATATTGCTACAAGGCTCCATTGAGGATAGTCAAGGCAAACCAACTAACTGCAATATACAATAAAGCACTTTAGATGTTTTATCGTACCTGCACTGTGAAATAAAGGAATAAAAGAATGTTGGAGAACGGGATTTGCAATCTATCTAAAATTGACCCAATGTATAGTATTTGTATCTTGAACCACTTTGTCATTTGGTTGTAACTGAATGTAATGATACAGTTCCACTACACATCTTACTTTGCCACAAAGTACTTTTTGTAGTGCCCAAACACAAGATGAGCAATATAACAGTGCCAACCTCACACTGACATTCTACCAACAGTGAGACCATTGAGAGGCGGTAATCTCACACTGCTTCAGTTTCAGGCCAATAATTGAAGCCCCAGGATTTTACTGCAGGAGTTCCTCAGAACAGCATCCTCAGCCAAACATCTTCAGCTGCTTCATCGCTGACCTTCCCTCTATCTTAAAGTCAGAAATGGGGCTGTTCGCTGACAATTCCACAGTGTTCAGCTCCAATATCAACTCCTCCAATAATGAAGCAGGCCGGACTAAGCCTACAACAGAACTTGAACAACATCCAGGCTTAGGATGACAAATGGCAGTTGACGTGTGGCCCAGCCAGCTCCCCTTGACCTTTACTTGCACTACCATTGCTGATCATCCACCATCTACATACTGAGGGACACCATTGTCCAGAAACTTAACTGGACCAGCCATATCGGTGGAAGGGTAGGAACTCCCTACTTAACAGCACTGTGGGAGTACCTTCGCCACACAGACTGCAGCAGTTCAAAAAGGCGACTCACCACCACTTTCTCAAGGGCAATTAGGGACAGGTGATATATGCTGGCCTTGCCAGCGACGCTCACATCCTGTGAATGAATTAAAAAATATATATCATTGTGGCTGCAAGAGCATGGCAGAGGCTGAGTGATCTGTGATGAGTAGCTCACCTACTGATGCCTCAATATACTCTGCACCATTTACAAAGCTCACCACTCACCCGGATGGTTGAAGCTGCAACAACACTCAAGAAGCTCGACAGCATGCAGGACAGAACAGTCCGCTTCCTCCACTACTGGCGCACTGTGGCTGCAGCATTTACTGTTTACAGGATGCACTGCAGCATCTCACCAAGCTTACTGCAACACCACCTCCCAGCCCTGTGACTTCTACCACTGAGAAGTATATGAGTAGCAACAACATGAAACACCATCACCTACAAGTTCCCCTACATCACACATCATCTTGGCTTGGTAATATACTTCCATTCCTGGGTCAATATCATGGAATTTCCTATCTAATACCAGTGGCTGCCCTATCAGCCCAAGCACCTCAATAGTTCAAGGAGGAAGTCCAGGACCAGCTTCACAAGGAAACTGAAGAATGCCAATAAATGCGACCTTGTTATAATTACCCACATCCTAAGAAATTACCAAGTTTAACAGACAGAGAAATCTCATCTGAATGAGATTTATCAGTGATTGTCATTTTGAGCATTACATTTCTGGTGATGGGAAATAACAAAGTAATAGCTATTTCCTAACCATAACATGCTCTGTTCTGCTCAGTGAGTCTGTTAGCACGGGATGGGTTCAAACATTTAATTCAGCATTTTTCTTGCTGCATATCACATTAAATTCTCAAATACTCAAGCGGTACATTATATGGTCATCACGCTCCAGACACTGGAGAAAACTGACCCAGCGACTGCTTCAGGAGTACTTGTGAAATACAATTGCTATTTACCAGCAAACAGTGAAAGGGGCTGCTTTATTCAGTCCCTATGCACATTTCATGAGCTCATTGGCGTTTGGAAATAAGTTCATGATCCAAACTGTCAAAAGAAAAATAGAGAATCAGCAACCAAGGAGAAGCATTTGAATAAAGCCCACAGCTCAGCACATCTCTGTATCCAGCCTGCCATGCATGCCAGCACACAGCTTTCACCCCTATTAACTCAGGATGGAAGAGAGAAGGAAAAAAAATACATAATCATGTTTAAGAGTATCTGAATGAAGCATGAGCACGTAATCAGAATTTATTTTGTAATTCTGGAAAAGAATGATAATTATTGGCTACGTTAGCCCCCCGCTGGAGTGGAACTAAACTACAGAACCAGTGGGAACCTGTTCAACTGCGCAGTCTCCAGGCCAGGTCCAAGACCACCCCAACCTCTGTCATCGAGCAACAGTACGCGGACGATGCCTGCGTCTGTGCACATACAGAGGCTGCACTCCAGGACATAGTCGACGTATTTACTGAGGCATACGAAAGCATGGGCCTTACGCTAAACATCCATAAGACAAAGGTCCTCCACCAACCTATCCTCACTACACAGCACTGCCCCCCAGTCATCACAATCCATGGCGCGGTCCTGGACAACATGGACCACTTCCCATATCTCGGGAGCCTCCTATCAACAAAAGCAGGCATCGACGACAAGGTCCAACACTGCCTCCAGTGCGCCAGTGCAGCCTTCGGTCGCCTGAGGAAAAGAGTGTTTGAAGACCAGGCCCTCCAAACTGCCACCAAGCTCATGGTCTACAGGGCTGTAGTAATACCCGCCCTCCTGTATGGCTCAGAGACATGGACCATGTACAGTAGACACCTCAAGTTGCTGGAGAAATATCACCAAAGATGTCTCCGCAAGATCCTACAAATCCCCTGGGAGGACAGGTGCACCAACATCAGCGTCCTCACTCAGGCTAAAATCCCCAGCTTTGAAGCACTGACCACACTCGATCAGTTCTGCTGGGCAGGCCACATTGTCCGCATGGCAGACATGAGACTCCCAAAGCAAGTGCTCTACTCTGAGTTCCTCCACGGCAAACGAGCCAAAGGTGGGAAGTGGAAACGCTACAATGGCACCCTCAAAGCCTCTCTGATAAAGTGCAACATCCTCACTGACACCTGGGAGTCCCTGGCCCAAGACCGCCCTAAGTGGAGGAAGTGCATCCGAGAGGGCGCTGAGCACCTCGAGCCTCAACGCCGAGAGCATGCAGAAATCAGGCGCAGACAGCGGAGAGAGTGTGCGGCGAACCAGTCCCACCCTCCCCTTCCTTCAACAACTATCTGTCCCACCTGTGACAGAATCTGTGGCTCTCGTTTTGGACTGTTCAGCCACCAAAGAACTCACTTCAGCAGTGGAAGCAAGTCTTCCTCGATTCCAAGGGACTGCCTATGATGATGATTAGAGCTGGTAAAGTGTTTTTACTCCTCCACCGTGGACAGCGTGTTCAGTTTAGTTCAACAGTACAAACTCCATAGGATAAACCTTCCTGGTCACCGAGACCTGGCATTGGACAGGAGCAGTACATCCAACGTAGGCTGCACCCTGGCCAGTGCCCAGAGTGTTGGGATATTCTGTTCCAGGCCATTAACATGGTCCGAAGCATCCACCCCTCCCCCAGCTTGGAGCAACCCTGCACCCTGGCTTGGCTGAGCGCAGGTCAAGTGAAGTGTCATGTATGTACATGCTGTTTGTAGCCATCAAATGGTGTCATTGTTGGAGGCCACTGAGCAGCACGCACATGGTGCTGCTCTGATATAAAAGGTCAGCCATTTTGTGAGTCAGGCACTTTGGGCCTAAATAAAACAGAAGAAAGGTTGTACCTTGCTTAGTTAAACTGTCATGTATTTAACCATCTTGCAATGACATAGTCATGTAACTGTAACTCATGTACACTGTACCTGTACCCTAGAAATGCACACCCTGACCACAGGGGGTGAACTTGCGGGAGACACTCCTCACCTGGGTTTCCAGGTATAAAAGGGGTGGTCCTACCCAGGGTCAGCACTCCTTGGTCCTGGCAATAAAGGTGAAGGTCACAGAGTGACCGTGTCTGATATAACTATGCCTCGTGTGAGTTTGTAGTAGAGGTGCAGGGACACTACATTTGGCGACGAGAAATGAGAATCACTGAACCAAGAGGATGGCCACCGGTGGCACAGGGGAATGTTACTGTGTGGGTGAGGACTGGGACGACTTCGTGGAAAGACTCCAGCAGAGCTTTGTCACAAAGGACTGGCTGGAAGAGACAGCGGCTGACAAGCAGAGGGCGCATCTACTGACCAGCTGTGGACCACTGACGTATGCGCTGATGAAAGACCTGCTCGCACCCCAAAAGCCAGCAGACAAGTCCTTCGAAGAGCTCAGCCAGCTGATCAGTGAGCATCTCAAGCCGGTGAGTAGTGTACACATGGCCCGGCACCGGTTCCACTCTCACCGGCGTCAGGATGGTCAAAACGTCTCGGACTTCGTGGTGGAACTGCGGATTTGGCCAGTCTCTGTAAGTTCTCCGATGCCTGCAGGGGGGAGATGTTAAGGGACTTTTTCATCGAGGGCATTAATCATGCCGGCATTTTCAGGAAGCTCATAAAGACTAAGGACTTGAATTTAGAAGGGGCGGCATTGATAGCTCAGACCTTTATGGCAGGGGAAGAGGAGGCCAAGCTAATTTACGCACGCAGCCCTGGTCCAAACGTGGCAACGGACCAGGGAGTTAACATGGTGAATGCAGCTCTGGACCCCACAGGCAGGCAAGGGTATTTTGAAATCGCCCAGGCAGCAACAGGCTCTAGGGTGGGCCTGCAACAAGGACAATGGAAAGGGGATCGGCAATTCACGCCATCTCAAAGAACAATGCATCCCACAATGGGACCATTAACACCCACCATCAGAGTGCTTAGAAACAGCCAAATGGACAACAGAGAGGAATGCCTGGTAATAGTCCTTTTGTTAACAGCAATCGCAATCTCAGCTCATGCTGGAGGTGCGGGGGTAGACACACTGCGAGAAGCTGTAGGTTCCAGCAATATACCTGTAGGATTTGTAATGTCAGTGGACACTTGGCCAGGATGTGCAAAAAGGCAGTAGCGAGGCTAATCTGCGAGACAGAGGAACCAGACAAGGGGTCTGCAATGCAGGATGAGGCCTGGGGTAAAGCCATAGATGCTGAAGTTCAGCGGGTTCATGTGGCTGACGTCCACAGCTCATACACTAAAACGCCACCCATGATGATGAAAGTCTTACTGAATGGCATCCCGGTGCACATGGAGCTGGATACGGGAGCTAGCCAGTCACTCATGAGCGCCCAACAATTTGAGAGACTATGGCCACACAGAGCTAGCAGGCCCAAACTGGAAGGCATTGAGATGCAGCTACGGACGTACACCAAAGAGATCATTCCAGTGCTGGGCAGTGCAAACTTGGTGGTAACACATAATGGATTACAGAACCGGTTGCCACTCTGGATCATCCCGGAAAATGGACCTGCGCTTTTGTGGAGGAGTTGGCTAGCTGAGATGAATTGGAAATGGAGGGATGTGCACGCTATTTCATCCGTGGAGCGAAGTTCATGCTCACAGGTCCTGCAAAAATTCGGGTCACTGTTTCAACCTGGTGTCGGTACGTTCAAGGGCACTAAAGTAGTGATACGCATCACTCCAGACGCCAGACCAGTGCACCACAAAGCCAGAGCGGTGCCGTACGTGATGCGTGAGAAAATTGAATGTGAACTGGACAGGCTGCTCAGAGAGGGCATAATTTCGGCCGTTGAATTCAGTGACTGGGCAAGTCCCATCGTTCCCGTCCTCAAAGCAGATGGCTCGGTTAGAATTTGTGGCGACTACAAAGCCACCATCAACTGAGTATCGCTGCAAGACCAATACCCGCTTCCGAGAGCGGAGGACCTTTTTGCCATGCTGGCAGGTGGCAAGCTGTTCACAAAGTTGGACCTCACTTCGGCCTACATGACTCAGGAACTGGCAGAAGAATCCAAGCTTCTGACCACCCTCACGACGCACAAGGGATTATTTGTCTACAACAGGTGTCCGTTTGGCATTCGTTCGGCAGCAGCCATCTTTCAGAGAAACATGGAAAGCTTGCTCAAATCCATTCCTGGAATGATCGTATTCCAAGACGACATTCTCATAACGGGTCGAGACACCGAAGAACACCTCCACAACTTGGAGGAGGTGCTACGCCGATTGGATCGGTTAGACTTGCGGCTGAAAAAGGCCAAGTGTGTGTTTTTGGCCCCAGAGGTCGAGTTTTTGGGCAGGAGGGTTGCTGCAGACGGGATCCAGCCCACTGAATTAAAAACTGAGGTGATCCGCCGGGCGCCCAGGCCCGGCAACACGTCGGAGTTGCAATCATTCCTGGGACTTTTGAACTATTTTGGGAACTTTCTACTGAACTTAAGCACATTGTTGGAGCCATTACACATGCTCCTGCGTAAAGTTTATGAATGGTTTTGGGGGGACTGTCAAGAACGGGCTTTCAATAAAGCGAGGAACATGTTGTGTTCCAACTGTTGACTTTGTATGACCCCTGTAAAAAACTGGTGTTAACATGTGATGCGTCATTCTACAGGGTTGGGTGTGTGTTGCAGCAGGCTAACGATGACGGTCGACTCCAACCGGTGGCTTATGCCTCCAGGACGCTCTCCCAGGCAGAGCGTGGATACGGCATGGTCGAGAAGGAAGCACTCGCGTGTGTTTACGGTGGGAAAAAGATGCACCAGTACCTTTTTGGTAGACAGTTCGAGCTAGAGACGGACCACAAACCGTTAACATCCTTGTTGTCCGACAGCAAGGCTGTCAACTGCGGGAAGTGTATCCGCCTCCAGCTCCTGACGGACCGCGTTGCAAAATTGGAGCTGAAGGTGGATTCACTCTGGAGCATCCACGATGGTGAGAATGACGTGATTAGCACGTGTCGCGAGTTGGTCTTACCGCAGGTAAAGGATCCACAGCCATATAGGGAATGAAAGATCAACAGGAAGAGCAGTGCAAGGAAGGTAGTACAGGGGTCCCCTGCGGTCATCACCCTGCAAAACAGATACACCGCTTTGGGTACTGTTGAGGGGGATGACTCATCAGGGGAGGGCAGCAGCAGCCAAGTTCATGGCACCGTGGCTGGCTCTGATGCACAGGAGGGCAGGAAAAAGAGTGGGAGAGCGATAGTGATAGGGGATTCAATTGTAAGGGGAATAGATAGGCGTTTCTGCGGCCGCAACCGAGACTTCAGGATTGTATGTTGCCTCCCTGGTGCAAAGGTCAAGGATGTCTCAGAGCGGGTGCAGGACATTCTGAAAAGGGAGGGTGAACAGCCAATTGTCGTGGTGCACATTGGTACCAACAATATAGGTAAAAAATGGGATGAGGTCCTACGAGACGAATTTAAGGAGCTAGGAGCTAAATTAAAAAGTAGGACCTCAAAAGTAGTAATCTCGGGATTGCTACCAGTTCTACGTGCTAATCAGAATAGGAATCGCAGGATAGCTCAGATTAATACGTGGCTTGAGCAGTGGTGCAGCAGGGAGGGATTCAAATTCCTGGGGCATTGGAACCGGTTCTGGAGGAGGTGGGACTAGTACAAACCAGATGGTCTGCACCGAGGCAGGACCGGAACCAATGTCTTAGGAGGAGTGTTTGCTAATGCTGTTGGGGAGGATTTAAACTAATATGGCAGGGGAATGGGAACCAATGCAGGGAGACAGAGGGAAAGAAAATGGAGACAGAAGCAAAAGACAGAAAGGAGATGAGTAAAAGTGGAGGGCAGAGAAACCCAAGGCAAAAAACAAAAAGGGCCACTTTGCAGCAAAATTCTAAAGGGTAAAGGTGTGTTAAAAAGGCAAGCCTGAAGGCTCTGTGCCTCAATGCGAGGAGTATTCAGAATAAGATGGACGAATTAACTGTGCAGATAGCAGTTAACAAATACGATGTGGTTGGCATCACGGAGACATGGCTCCAGGATGACCAAGGTTGGGAAAAAAACATCCAAGGGTATTCAACATTTAGGAAGGATAGACAGAAAGGAAAAGGAGGCGGGGTGGCGTTGCTGGTTAAAGAGGAAATTAATGCAATTGTACGGAAAGACATTACCTTGGATGATGTGGAATCGGTATGGGTGGACTACGGAATACCAAAGGGCAGAAAACATTAGTGGGAGTTGTGTACAGACCTCCAAACAGTAGTAGTGATGTTGGGGAGGGCATCAAACAGGAAATTAGGGATGCATACAATAAAGGTGCAGCAGTTATCATGGGTGACTTTAATATGCATATGGATTGGGCTAACCAAACTGGAAACAATATGGTGGAGGAGGATTTCCTGGAGTGCATAAGGGATGGTTTTCTAGACCAATATGTCGAGGAACCAACTAGGGGGGAGGCCATCTTAGACTGGGTGTTGTGTAATGAGAGAGGATTAATTAGCAATCTCGTTGTGCGAGGCCCCTTGGGAAAGAGTGACCATAATATGGTGGAATTCTACATTAGGATGGAGAATGAAACAGTTAATTCAGAGACCATGGTCCAGAACTTAAAGAAGGGTAACTTTGAAGGTATGAGGCATAAATTAGCTAGGATAGATTGGCGAATGATACTTAAAGGGTTGACAGTGGATGGGCAATGGCAGACATTTAGAGACTGCATGGATGAACTACAACAATTGTACATCCCTGCCTGGCGTAAAAATAAAAAAGGGAAGGTGGCTCAACTGTGGCTATCAAGGGAAATCAGGGATAGTATTCAAGCCAAGGAAGTGGCATACAAATTGGCCAGAAATAGCAGCGAACCCGGGGACTGGGAGAAATTTAGAACTCAGCAGAGGATGACAAAGGGTTTGATTCGGGCAGGGAAAATGGAGTACGAGATGAAGCTTGCAGGGAACATTAAAATGGGCTGCTAAAGCTTCTATAGATATGTAAAGAGAAAAAGGTTAGTAAAGACAAACGTAGGTCCCCTGCAGTCAGAATCAGGGGAAATCTTAACTGGGAACAAAGAAATGGCAGACCAATTGAACAAGTACTTTGGTTTGGTATTCACTAAGGAGGACACAAACAACCTTCTGGATATAAGAGGGTCTAGTAAGAAGGAGGAACTGAGGGAAATCCTTATTAGTCGGGAAATTGTGTTGGGGAAATTGATGGGATTGAAGGCCGATAAATCCCCAGGGCCTGATGGTCTGCATCCCAGAGTACTTAAGGAGGTGGCCTTGGAAATAGCGGATGCATTGACAGTCATTTTCCAACATTCCATAGACCCTGGATCAGTTCCTATAGAGTGGAGGGTTTCCAATGTAACCCCACTTTTTAAAAAAGGAGGGAGAGAGAAAACAGACAATTATCGACCGGTCAGCCTGACATCGGTAGTGGGTAAAATGATGGAACCAATTATTAAGGATGTCATAGCATTGCATTTGGAAACAGGTGACATGACAGGTCCAAGTCAGCATGGATTTGTGAAAGGGAAATCATGCTTGACAAATCTTCTGGAATTTTTTGAGGATGTTTCCCGTAGAGTGGACAAGAGGGAACCAGTTGATGTGGTGTATTTGTACTTTCAGAAGGCTTTCGACAAGGTCCCAGACAAGAGATTAATGTGCAAAGTTAAAGCACATGGGATTGGGGGTAGTGTGCTGACGTGGATTGAGAACTGGTTGGCAGACAGGAAGCAAAGAGTAGGAGTAAATGGGTACTTTTCAGTATAGCAGGCAGTGACTAGTGGGGTGCCGCAAGGTTCTGTGCTGGGGCCCCAGCTGTTTACATTGTACATTGATGATTTAGACGAGGGGATTAAATGTAGTATCTCCAAATTTGCGGATGACACTAAGTTGGGTGGCAGTGTAAGCTGCGAGGAGGATGGTACAAGGCTGCAGAGTGACGTGGATAGGTTAGGTGAGTGGGCAAATGCATGGCAGATGAAGTATAATGTGGAGAAATGTGAGGTTATCCACTTTGGTGGTAAAAACAGAGAGACAGACTATTATCTGAATGGTGAGAGATTAGGAAAAGGGGCGGTGCAACGAGACCTGGGTGTCATGGTACATCAATCACTGAAGGTTGGCATGTAGGTACAGCAGGCGGTTAAGAAAGCAAATGGCATGTTGGCCTTCATAGTGAGGGGATTTGAGTACAGGGGCAGGGAGGTGTTACTATAGTTGTACAGGGCCTTGGTGAGGCCACACCTGGAGTATTGTGTACAGTTTTGGTCTCCTAACTTGAGGAAGGACATTCTTGCTATTGAGGGAGTGCAGCAAAGGTTCACCAGACTGATTCCCGGGATGGCGGGACTGACAAATCAAGAAAGACTGGATCAACTGGGCTTATATTCACTGGAGTTCAGAAGAATGAGAGGGGATCTCATAGAAACGTTTAAAATTCTGATGGGGTTAGACAGGTTAGATGCAGGAAGAATGTTCCCAATGTTGGGGAAGTCCAGAACCAGGGACACAGTCTAAGGATAAGGGGTAAGCCATTTAGGACCGCGATGAGGAGAAACTTCTTCACCCAGAGAGTGGTGAACCTGTGGAATTCTCTACCACAGAAAGTTGTTGAGGCCAATTCACTAAATATATTCAAAAAGGAGTTAGATGAGGTCCTTACTACTAGGGGGATCAAGGGGTATGGTGAGAAAGCAGGAATGGGGTACTGAAGTTGCATGTTCAGCCATGAACTCATTGAATGGCCTACTCTTGCACCTATTTTCTATGTTTCTATGTTTCTATGTAACGCCAATGCGTCAGCTCGCATACAGTGCTGGGCCCTCACGCTGGCTACGTATGACTACACTATACTACACCGGCCAGGCACCGAAAATTGCGCCGACACGCTCAGCAGGCTCCCACTGGCCACCACCGAGGGAGCGTCGGAGCAGAGCGCCAAGATGGTCATGGCCGTTGAGGCTTTTGACACTGCGGGCTCCCCCATCACAGCCTGCCAGATCAAACTCTGGACCAACAGGGACCCCCTCCTATCCATGATAAAGAAATGTGTCCTGACTGGGGACTGGGCGCCCGCGCACAGGGTGTGCCCCGAGGAAGTCAGGTCGTTTCAGAGACGGATGGGTGAGCTCTCCATCCAAGCCGACTGCCTGCTATGGGGCAGCCGGGTAGCCATGCCCCAGAAAGGAAGGGAAGCGTTCATCATGGAACTCCACAGCGAGCACCCTGGCATCGTGTTAATGAAGGCCATTGCCTGGTCACATGTATGGTGGCCGGGGATTGACTCAGACCTGGAACACTGGGTTCGCAGGTGCATGACGTGTGCCCAGCTGGGCAATGCCCCCAGGGAGGCCCCACTCAGCCCGTGGCCCTGGCCCATCAGACCATGGTCACGTATTCACGTAGACTATGCGGGCCCGTTCATGGGGAAAATGTTCCTGATCGTTGTTGATGCATACTCAAAGTGGATTGAGTTCATCATATTGAACTCGTGCACGACATCCATCACCGTGGAGAGTGCGTACGGTTTTCGCGACCCATGGTTTGCCGGACTTCCTGGTCAGCGACAATGGCCCGTGTTTCACCAGCCATGAATTCCATGAGTTCATGTTGGGCAATGGTATCAAGCACGTCGAGACCACGCCGTTCAAGCCGGCTTCCAATGGCCAGGCAGAGCGGGCGGTCCAAGTCATAAAACAGGGCATGCTACGCATCCAAGGACCCTCCCTTCAGTACCGCCTATCGTGCCTCCTGCTGGCCTACAGGTCTCGCACTCGCTCACGGGAGTCCCGCCAATGGAACTCCTCATGAAATGCACGCTCAAGACGCGGCTGTCCCTCATTCACCCAGACCTGGCAGACATTGTTGAGGGCAAGCGTCAGTCCCAAACCGAGCTCCATGATCGAAACTCAAGAGGGAGGTATATAGAAATAGATGACCCGGTATTTGTTCTTAACCATGCTTTGGGACCCAATTGGCTTAAGGGCACTGTAATTGGAAAAGAAGGAAATAGAGTCATGGTGGTCCGACTAAACAATGGGCAGATATGCCGCAAACACTTGGACCAAGTAAAGAAAAGGTTCAGCATAGACATGGAGGAACCTGAAGAAGAGCATGAGATGGTACCCACACCACTGTCAGCGGACGAGCAACAAAGACAGTCCTCAGCATGCACAGTCCCTGCGGCCAGCCCGGATAGGCTGGAATCACCTCAAGTGACAAAGACGCGTGCCGAGGCTCAGCCACCAGAACCACAACTGCGGCGCTCCACGAGAGAGCATCGACCACTTGACAGACTTAACCTCTCAAACAAAAATACTTAAGGAGGGAGATGATGTTATGTATTTAACCATCTTGCATTGACATAGTCATGTAACTGTAACTCATGTACACTGTTACTGTACCCTAGAAATGCACACCCTGACCACAGGGGGTGAACTTGCGGGAGTCACTCCTCACCTGGGTTTCCAGGTGTAAAAGGGGAGGTCCCACCCAGGGTCCCCCCCTTGGTCCTGGCAATAAAGGTGAAGGTCACAGAGTGACCGTGTCTGATATATCTATGCCTCATGTGAATTTGTAGTAGAGGTGCAGGGACACTACATAAACAGTACTCAGTTTGAACCTTTATTGCATACATAACATTTGGCGACGAGAATACAAGAACCTTTGTTTGCAAAATGAGTACGATTGGACTTTTAGAGCGATTCATGGCGGGAGAAGATTGGGCAGACTTTGTGAGCTGTTTGAACCAGTAATTTGTGGCGAACAAAATGAAGGGTGTTGACGAAGCAGATCAGCGCCGGGCCGTGTTCCTCACTGTGTGCGGTTCAAAGATCTACGGCCTGATAAAGAATCTACTCATGCCTAGTGATCCAACAGAGAAAACGTATGAGGAGTTGTGTACATTGGTATGGGAGCACCTCAAGCCAGACGACGGCATCATCATCTCGAGATACAGGTTTTATACACACTTTCAATCGGAGAGCCAGAGCGCGGCAGAATCCGTTGCCGACCTGAGATGTCTAGCGGGACTGTGCAAGTTGGTGATGGTGTTGGCAGACATGCTGCAGGACTTCTTCATTATCGGTATCAACCACGAGGTGATCCTGCACAAACTTCTGGTGGTGGAGGAGTTGGATTTAAAAAGGGCCATCCAGATCGCTCAATCTTGTATGATGACGGACAGGAGTTTAAAGCAAATATCGGTGAAGAACCAAACCTCGGCAAGGACTATAAATGCGATTGATTCGGTGTTCGGCAGAGCGTCACATGGCAGGGCCTATCCGGTTGCGTTCGCGAACCCTGTGGCTGCCCAAAGTCTGCTAGCGGGAATGTATCTGACTTCTCCGTGTTGGCATTGTGGGCAAAATCATTGGCACCAGCAGTGCCGATCTAAGCAATATAGTTGCAAAGTCTGTCTGAGAGTGGGGCATCTCCAGCGCAAGTGTCCGCAGATGAACAAGCGAGCTGCAACACACCACTTGGAGGATGAGAATCAGACTAGAGTGGATCCGGATACGCGATCCGAGATGCCAGAGGAGAAAGTGTATCGAAACATAGAAAATAGGTACAGGAGTAGGCCATTCGGCCCTTCGAGCCTGCACCACCATTCAATAAGATCATGGTTGATCATTCACCTCAGTACCCCTTTCCTGTTTTCTCCTTCATAACCAAGAGTAAACCAATTTTGATTAATGTGAAGTTTAACAGGATACCGGTATCGTTGGAACTGGACACAGGGGTGAGTCAATCGATCATGAACAAGAGGGCATTTAATAAGCTGTGGGATACTAATATTGTGAGGCCCAGGCTGAGCCTTGTTAAGGCCAAGCTGCGCACGTACACCAAAGAACTGATAAAGGTGATTGGCAGTGCACAAATGAATGTGTCATATAACGGTACGCTTCACAAGTTACCGCTGTGGATTGTTCCAGGCAATGGCCCAACACTGCTCGGCAGGAGCTGGTTGGAGAAAATCAGATGCGACTGGAATGACATAAAGGCATTGTCGTCGGAGGAAGATACATGTGCCCAAGTATTGAGCAAGTTCCCCTCGCTGTTCGAACCGGTTATCGGCAAGTTCACGGGAGCCAAGGTGCAGATCCACGTGGACTCAGATGTAAGACCCTGAGTACATCTTACTCATAAAGCTTGGGCAGTGCCGTATATGATGAGGGATAAGGTCGAAATTGAACTGGACGGACTCCAGCATGAAGGGGTCATATCACCGGTTGAATTTAATGAATGGACCAGCCCCATTGTTCCTGCGCTGAAAAGTGATGGCACAGTTAGAATCTGTGGAGGCTACAAGGCTACGATCAACAGGGTTTCGAAACAAGATCAGTACCCGTTACCGAAGGCTGATGACTTAACATAGAAACATAGAAAATAGGTGCAGGAGTAAGCCATTTGGGCCTTCGAGCCTGCACCACCATTCGATAAGATCATGACTGATCATTCCCTCAGTATCCCTTTCCTGTGTTCTCTCCATACCTCTTGATCCCCTTAGCCGTAAGGGCCATATCTAACTCCCTCTTGAATATATCCAATGAACTGGCATCAACAACTCCCTGCGTTAGGGAATTCCACAGGTTAACAACTCTCTGAGTGAAGAAATTTCTCCTCATCTCAGTCCTAAATGGCCTACCCCTCATCCTAAGACTGTGTCCCCTGGTTCTGGACTTCCCCAACATCGGGAACATTCTAACCGCATCTAACCTGTCTCGTCCCATCAGAATCTTATATGTTTCTATGAGATCCCCTCTCATCTTTCTAAACTCCAATGTTTAAAGGCCCAGTTGATCCAGTCTCTCCTCATATGTCAGTCCAGCCATCCCGGAAATCAGTCTGGTGAAACTTCGCTGCACTCCCTCAATAGCAAGAACGTCCTTCCTCAGATTAGGAGACCAAAACTGAACACAATATTCCAGGTGAGGCCTCACCAAGGCCCTGTACAACTGCAGTAAGACCTCCCTGCTCCTATACTCAAATCCCCTAGCTATGAAGGCCAACATACCATTTGCCTTCTTCACCGCCTGCTGTACCTGTATGCCAACTTTCAATGACTGATGAACCATGACACCTAGGTCTCGTTGCGCCTCCCCTTTTACTAATCTGCCGCCATTCAGATAATATTCTGTCTTCTTCACGTTTTTGCCCCCAAAGTGGATAACCTCACATTTATCCACATTATACTGCATCTGCCATGCATTTGCCCACTCACCTAACCTGTCCAAGTCACCCTGCAGCCTCTTAGCATCCCCCCTCACAGATCACACCGCCACCCAGTTTAGTGTCATCTGCCAACTTAGAGATATTACACTCAATTCCTTCATCTAAATCATTAATGTATATGGTAAAGAGCTTGGGTCCCAGCACTGAGCCCTATGGCACCCCACTAGTCACTGCCTGCCATTCTGAAAAGGATCCATTTATCCCAACTCTCTGCTTCCTGTCTGCCTACCAGTTCTCTATCCACGTTAGTATATTACCCCCAATACCATGTGCTTTGATTTTGCACACTAATCTCTTGTGTGGGACCTTGTCAAAAGCCTTTTGAAAGTCCAAATACACCACATCCACTGGTTCTCCCTTGTCCACTCTACTAGTTACATCCTCAAAAAATTCCAGAAGATTTGTCAAGCATGATTTCCCCTTCATAAATCCATGCTGAATTGGACCGATCCTGTCACTGCTTTCCAAATGCGTTGCTATTTCATCCTTAATAATTGATCCCAACATTTTCCCCACTAATGATGTCAGGCTAACCGATCTATAATTACCCGCTTTCTCTCTCCCTCCCTTTTTAAAAAGCGGTGTTACATTAGCTATCCTCCAGTCCATAGGAACTAATCCAGAGTCGATAGACTGTTGGAAAAATGATCACCAATGCATCCACTATTTCTAGGGCCACTTCCTTAAGTACTCTGGGATGCAGACCATCAGGCTCCGGGGATTTATCGGCCTTCCCTTCAATCCCATAAATTTCCCTAACACAATTTCCCGTCTAATAAGGATATCCTTCAGTTCCTCCATCTCAATAGACCTTCGGTCCCCTAGTACTTCCGGAAGGTTATTTGTGTCTTCCTTCGTGAAGACAGAACCAAAGTATTTGTTCAATTGGTCTGCCATTTCTCTGTTCCCCATTATAAATTCACCTGAATCCGACTGCAAGGGATCTATGTTTGTCTTCACTAATCTTTTTCTCTTCACATATCTGTAGAAGCTTTTGCGACGCTAGCTGGAGGGAAGTCATTCACAAAACTGGACTTGACATTGGCCTATATGATGCAGGAGATGGTCGAGACATCGAAATGAGTTACGTTCATTAACACGCACAAAGTACTGTTTACTTACCTCAGGTGCCCGTTTGGAATTCGCTTGGCTGCAGAAATATTCCAGAGGAATATGGAAAGTCTACTGAAGTCTGTTCCCAGATCGTCGTGTCCAAGATGACATCCTGATCACCGGTCGTGACTCCAAGGAACATCTGAACAACCTGGAAGAGGTCCTACCGCGTTTGGACAGAGTGTGACTCAGACTTATATGCTCGAAGTGCATCTTCATGGCACTGGAGTTCGAATTCCTCGGGAGGAAAATCGCCACTGATGGCATCAGACCTACTAACCTATAAACCAAAGCCATCAAGAATGCACCCAAGCCGCAGAACGTAACGGAGTTGCGTTCGTTCCTGAGTCTACTCAACTACTTTGGTAACTTCCGACCTAAATTGAGCACCTTACTTGAACCACTGCACATGCTATTGAGAAAAGGCAACAACTGGGTGTGGGATGCATTGCAAGACAGAGCTTTTGACAAAGCCACTAATCTGCTTTGCTCGAACAAGCTGCTGGTACATTATGACCCATGTAAACGTTTAGTTTTGGCCTGTGACGCATTGTCATATGGAATTGGTTGCGTGTTACAACAAGCCAATGAGCCGGGGAAACTTCAATCTGTCGCGTATGCATCCAAAAGTTTGGCTAAAGCAGAAAGAGCCTACAGTATGGTAGAAAAAGAAGATTTAGCGTGTGTGTACGGCATTAAAAAGATGTATCAATACCTGTTCGGTCTGAGGTTTGAGTTAGAGACCGATCACAAACCGCTCATTTTGTTGTTTTCCGAGAGCAAAGGTATCAATACCAACGCTTCATCCCGCATCCAAAGGTGGGTGCTGACATTATCTGCCTATGATTATGTCATTTGCCACAGACCTGGAACAGAGAATTGTGCCGATGCTTTGAGCTAGTTGCCGTTTCCCACACCAGAGGTGGAAACGCCACAACCGGCAGATTTAATGTTATCATGGATGCTTTTGAGAGTGAAGGTATCTCTGTCATGGCTCAACAAATTAAGACCTGAACCAGCCAGGACCCGATATTAAGGGTTGCATCCTCAAAGGTGATTGGTCTGCTATACCTAAGCAAATGTGCGAGGTGGCCAAACCGTACATTCGTCGCAAGGACGAACTGTCTATTCAAGCAGATTGCAAATTGTGGGGCAATCGAGTTGTAATGCCTAAGAAAGGGAGAGAGAAGTTGGTGCATGAGTTACACATCACACATCCTTGTATAGTGATGATGAAGGCCATTGCCAGGTCCCATGTATGGTGGCCAGGAATTGATTCTGAGCTGGAAGCATGCATGCATCAGTGCAACACCTGCATACAGCTCAGCAAAGCACCAGCGGAATCACCTCTGAGGTCCTTTCCTAGGCAAGATATTTTTAGTGGTGATGGATGCTTATTCGAAGTGATAGAATGCATAATCATGTCATTCAGTAGGTCCACGGCAGCCATAGAGAATCTCAATGTCATGTTCTCGACACATGGTCTGCCTGACATAGTGGTGAGCGACAATGGGTCGTGCTTCACTAGTCAGGACTTTCAGGAGTTTGTAAAACTTAACGGCATAAAACATATAAGGTCAGCACCATTAAAGCCTGTGTCCAATGGGCAAGCAGAACGTGCAGAACAAATGATCAAGTAAAGCATGAGGAGAGTAACCCAAAGGTCACTCCAGGTCCGCTTGTCTTGCATACTGCTGAGTTACAGGACAAGACCCCACACACTCACAGGGGTCTTGCCTGCTGAACTCATGATGAAAAGAGGCCTTAAGACCAAGTTATCTCTTGCACACCCGGATTTAAGTAATCATGTTGAATACAGAAGACAGAGTCAACAAAAGTACCATGATCACGCAACTGTGTCACGTGAGATTTCTGTTAATGATCCTGTATATGTAATGAACAATGGTCAGGGTCCCAAATGGATCGCTGGTACGGTCATGGCCAAGGAGGGCAACAGAGTATTTGTTATTAAGCTCAAGAGTGGGCAAACTTGCAGGAAACACATAGATCAAACAAAGCTGAGGCACACAGACGAGCCAGAGCAGTCGGACGAAGAAACCGTCGACAACCAACCAACCTACCAGCAGCCTTCAGTGGACTCAAGGGTCATCAGTGAACCCGGAATTTCCATCACGGACCTGTTCAATAAAAACGGAATTGCAATTCCTGACATGGCCACTGCCACCCCCAACAAGTCAGCCATCCAGCCACCAGCCACAACAGACCCCGCACACTCACCCAAGGCAGGAATCAAACTGAGACGGTCAACCCGGGAGTGTAAAACACCGGACTGTCTCAACCTGTGAAAGACTGTGATAAGATCTCAGCGGAGGGTATTGTCATGTATGTACATGCTGCTTATAGCCACCAGATGGTGTCATTGTTGGAGGCCACTGGTGCTGCTCTGGTATAAAAGGCCAGCTATTTTGTGAGTCTGGCACTTTGGGATAAATAAAGCAGAGCCAAGGTTGTACCTTGCTTAGCTAAACAGTACTCAGTTTGAACCTTTATTGCATACATAACATGAAGTGAAGCTGCAGGTCTCTCAGAAGTGTAGCTGCTTATCAGACCTTGAGATCAGGCCTTTCTGGCTACACCTTAATATCCTTTTGGTTGTTGAAATGGTAATCAAAGCCTAACTCTCAAGTCTTTGGGCTGTCGTCAGGATCCCCATGGTGGTGGGGTTTCAGTGAAGGGTGGGGGAGGGGGGCAGATACTATACCGTGTTTTTGGGCAACCCTGCATTTTGATGCCCCATGAAAGCTATTCCGGAAAATGAGCCAGGGCGCCATGAACGTGCTTTCCCACCTCATTTGCATTGCTACTTGGGGATTTGCACCTACTGCAAGCATAGGCCCAGGTCTGCCCCAGCCAAACAAAAGCCCTTGAAATCCCAAGGGCAACATAAATGGGGCAGAGAACTGGTGATGGGGTTGTCTGCCCCTTTTTTTCTGACCTTTGCCAATTCGCTAATGCCCTTTTTTTCACTCGACGACAAAAGTTAAAATTACCCCCAAAATTAAGTCTGACCGAGAATCTGAATCCCAAACCGAATGTCTTTCAAATCTCAGGTGAGTTTTTAGTCTGATTTTTTTCAATGTCTTATTATTTGGTTCTTAATATTAGCTGTCAAATTTAAGAATTTCAGAAGTAGTTTAATAATGTCGAATTCCGTATGAATAATTCATTTGGTATTTCTACCGTCACATCACGACAATTATTTTTCAGTCGTTGTCAAATTAGATTCTTTCTATCTATTTGGGACATCTATCACCCCCATTTTCTTTCTTTGTTTTCTCTTCCTTGCAGAACCGCATAAACCATAAATGAAGCTTTCTGGATTTTAACAAAACGATCGCCATGCCAACCTGGCACAGGGCTGTCCTATTCCTCTTACCATTTTTCTCTGAATTTTACTGAAAGCTGAATTTGACAAAATACCCATTGTTATAATAGTTGTCTCAACTTGAATTCCCGCTGGTAAGTAGAATGGAGATCACAAGTATAATTATGCTGTCATATCTGCTATCACTTGCGCACTAAAATTACACAGACTAAAATGTCCTGACAAGCAGCAGCACTTGCTATATAGATTATTACAAGTCACATTCCCTGAACGTGACAGAATTCTGGATCAATAATAAACACAACAAAGCCCATTTTATAGAGACCGATGTTTGCAGTAGTCTACATGCTCATTTACTTTATTGCAAGCAATCTGTAACAAACATCTCCGTGATTATTAGGTTTGCTTGTGATGGCTTCAGCACTGATGTATCTCCAATGGCAGAGAAAACCAAGCAACTTCAGAAGTAATAATTTGCAATCTCTGCAAACAGATGATTACTCGATTATGCCCATTAAAATCCTGTGAGGAAGCAGTCATTAAGTGGTTGCCAACAGATTGCAATAATATTATGGCTAACAATAACCACTGCTGGTAATATGACAGCCTGTAAATGCACAAATAGTAATAATTGCTTATCCCTACACTTTTTAAAGTTTAACAGGTAATAATGCAACATCGAAGGTATGGGGAAATCATTTGTTCTTCATCACTAGACAGTGGGTCGCTTCATTGTAGTTTGCTGCTTTCTGCACAACTTGGCAATGTAAAGATGATTGAAGTTGAAGGAAGTGCAGCAGCATGTTGAGGCATCATCAGATGAGGAAGGCGAGGGAAGATCACATGAAGGAGGACCAGCGCAATGCATTGCAGCTTGACAGGCCAGGGACCTATTGATAGAGCAATGCTTTCAATGGCCTTACCAATCCCCTTACCTGAAAAGGAAGAAAGAAAGACATGGATTTATAAAGCTCCTTTCATGACCACTAGACATCACAGAGTGCTTTACAACCAATGAAGTACTTTTTGGAGAGTTGGCACTGTAGTAATGCACACAAGCAAGGTCACACAAATAGCAATGTGATAATTACCAGATAATGTGGGTTTTTTTGATGGAGGGAAAAACATTGGCCAGGAAAGGACATAACTGCTCTGCTCTTCTTTGAAATAGTGCCCAGGATCTTTTACATCCACTTGAGAAAGCAGATGGGACCTCAGTTTAACATCTCATCTGAAAGACATCACCTCCGACAGTATGGCACTCCCTCAGTACCGCACTGGAGTATCAGCCTAGATTGTTTTTGTGCTCAAGTCTCTGGATTGAGATTTGAACCCACAACCATCTGACTCAGAGGCGAGTGTGCTGCCCACTGAGCCACAGCTGACACTACGTGAGCAGTACAAACAGCCCCTCAGCATTAACAGTCCTTGTTGCCACTTTAGCACTCTCGATTCTGCATTAAAGAACATTGAGAACATCCAGCCAACCTCTGTGTCAATGACAATCTGACGATGCAGACTAAGAAACGGTAATGAAAAGAAACTATAACTGGCAAATTTAATAAAGGTGTTGAATTTAATTCCAGACACAATATTTTAGTGAATACTTGTGTCACACAAGTGATCTACCTATAGAGCTTCTCTTAAAAGGTTTACGAACTCTGCTACTCAGATGAGGTGCTCTGCCAGGGGCTTCAGCAGAGGCAGCAGAAGGATACTGTTGCTTATGTGGAGACTCTTGAGATATTTGTGGCTGGCAACTTCTGTGAGCCCGAAGCTTGTCTGCAGACTGCAGCACTTTGTCACCAATCGTAGCCAGAGAATCAACTGCAACAGCTTTTCTTCCCGCTCCTGCACCGTTACCTCTGGGGTCCCCAAGGATCTATCCTTGACCCCTTCCTATTTCTCGCCTACATGCTGCCTCTCGGTGACCTCATCCGAAAACACAGGATCAGTTTCCACATGTACACCAATGACACCCAGCTCTACCCCACCGCCACCTCTCTCGACCCCTTCACCGTCTCTAAATTGTCAGACTGCTTGTCCGACATCCAGTACTGAATGAGCAGAAATTTCCTCACAGTCTGCCACAAACTCCATTCCCAAGCCACCAACTCCACTCCTCCCCCTTGGCAACTGTCTGAGGCTGAACCAGACTGTTCGCAACCTTGGTGTCATATTTGACGCTGAGATGAGCTTCCGACCACATATCCGCACCATCACTTAGACCGCCTATTTCCACCTCCGTAACATTGCCCCTACCACAGCTCATCCGCTGCTGAAACTCTCATCCATGCCTTTGTTACCTCCAGACGTGACTATTCCAATGCACTCCTGGCAGGCCTCCCACGTTCTACCCTCTGTAAATTTGAGGTCATCCAAAACTCTGCTGCCCGTGTCCTAACTCTCACCGAGTCCCATTCACCCATCAATCCTGTGCTCGCTGACCTACATTGGGTCCTGGTTAAGCAACGCCCAAATTTTAAAATTCTCAATCTCGTTTTCGAATCTCTCCATGGCCTCATCCTTTCCTATCCCTGTAATCTTCTTCAGCTCTACAGCCGCCAATGGCAGAGCGATATCTGCGTTCCTCCAATTCTGGGCATCTTGCACATCCCTGTTTTTAATCGCTCTGCCATTGGCAGCTGTGCCTTCAGCTGCCAAGGCCCTGAGCTCTGGAACTCCTTCTCTAAACCTCTCCGCCTCTCTACTCCTCTTCCCTCCTTTAGGACGATCCTTAAAACCTACCCCTTTGACCAAGCTTTTGGTCATCTGTCCAAATATGACTCGGTGCCAAATTTTGTTTGATAACGTTCCTGTGAAGCGTCTTGGGATGTTATACAACATGAAAGGCACCATATCAATAAAAGTTATTGTTGTTGTTGTTGTTGAATGGTGCAGTGAGCCATGGGCAGCAGTCACTATTTATTATATAATTGGAAAAGGATCTTCAAAGGAGTGCTCCACAGCTCAGGCAGCTCACAACTCAAAGTTCTAATGTACATGTTACCATGGGGATGCAGCATTCAAGCTCCTGCTGCAAGAGACTTGGCAGAAAGGGGATCGTTTTGAAGTGTAACACAAAGGCTCCCTGGATGGTAGTTGCAGAAAAAATAAATGTTGTTACACTTGTGACCAAATCCGAAGGGCAGATGAGGAAGAAATTTGATGCCAATGTAAATGTGTTTATATTTTGCTTCACTTTACAATGTTGCCTTACAATGCCTCTCAACAGCACTTCATTATTCCTTGGTGGGGCAGCACAGCAACCTACTTCCCTTGCCAGTGGACCAAAACCTTGTTCAGCTAAGCCCGTGTGATAGCCGGTGTGCAACGGCCACCCCACATTAAAAGAACTCACGCACAGGCATCTTCCATCCTTCAATATGAAGTTCGGGACCTGGAACGTCAGGACCCGCATGGACTACTTCCCAAGTGCACAGCTATATCCACGTTTTAGCACTGCACTGCCACGTGAATTTATTTGTCCTATAGCCCATGAAATGTGGCAAGGAGTAAATAGCAATCATGCCACAACACAAGATTCTTGCCCGCTACATGTTCACCGCCTGATATACAGTGGCTGCGGACCAGAAGGACTCTCTTCCACCATTGGTTGAGGCAGGCTCTCTTTTTCTCCCCCTGCTCCATTGCGTGGTAAGGTTGTGTAAGGGGCATAAGGTTGCAATTATCTTGGATAATTAAGCTCTGGAACTGCGTTCCTAAACCTCTCCACCTCTCCACCTCTCTTTCTTCCTTTTAAGGCGCTTCTTAAAATCTACCTCTCTGCTGTAATTTCTTCTCATGTGGCTCGGTATCAAATTTTTGTCTGACAACACTCCTGTGAAGTACCTTGGGATGTTTTACTGCGTTTTACTATGAGGATTGGCTAACTAGCAAAAAACAGATAATCGGGATAAATGGTTCATTCTCTGGTTGGAAACCAGTAACTAGTGTGGTGCCGCAGGGATCAGTGCTGGGACCCCAACTATTTACAATCTATATTAACGACTTGGAAGAAGGGACTGAGTGTAACATAGCCATGTTTGCTGACGATACAAAGATGGGAGGAAAAGCAATGTGTGGGGAGGACATAAAAAATCAACAAAAAGACATAGACAGGCTAAGTGAGTGGGCAAAAATTTGGCAGATGGAGTATAATGTTGGAAAGTGTGAGGTCATGCACTTTGGCAGAAAAAAATCATTTATTATTTAAATGGAGAAAGATTGCCAAGTGCTGCAGTATAGTGGGACCTGGGGTACTTGTGCAAGAAACACAAAAGGATAGTATGCAGGTATAGCAAGTGATCAGGAAGGCCAATGGAATCTTGGCCTTTATTGCAAAGGAGTGGAGTATAAAAACAGGGAAGTCTTGCTACAGCTATACAGGGTATTGGTGAGGCCACACCTGGAATATTGCGTGCAGTTTTGGTTTCCATATTTACGAAAGGATATACTTGCTTTGGAGGCAGTTCAGAGAAGGTTCACTAGGTTGATTCCGGAGATGAGGGGGTTGACTTATGAGGAAAGGTTGAGTAGGTTGGGCCTCTACTCATTGGAATTCAGAAGAATGAGAGGTGATCTTATCGAAACGTATAAGATTATGAGGGGGCTTGACAAAGTGGATGCAGAGAGGATGTTTCCACTGATGGAGGAGACTAGAACTAGAGGGCATGGTCTTAGAATAAGGGGCCGCCCATTTAAAACAGAGATGAGGAAAAATTTCTTCTCTCAGAGGGTTGTAAATCTGTGGAATTCGCTGCCTCAGAGAGCTGTGGAAGCTGGGATATTGAATAAATTTAAGACAGAAATAGACAGTTTCTTAAATGATAAGGGGATAAGGGGTTATGGAGAGTGGGCAGGGAAAATGGAGCTGAGTCCATGATCAGATCAGCCATGATCTTATTGAATGGCAGAACAGGCTCGAGGGGCCGTATGGCCAACTCCTGCTCCTATTTCTTATGTTCTTATGTTCTTATGTTCATATGTAAATACACTGCATGGTTCCTCTGATCCCACCCTTCCTCCTCCAGAACCAGTTTGACAGAGGGGTAATTATAATTGGGGCATTCCCAATAAGTTCTGTTTACGCAAATTTCCAATATAATTCCCTCAGTTGATGCCCACAGTCGACAAATGAGATGCAGCTTTTAAGTAGATGTGAATAACTGCAGTTGTGGAACACAAAGACACCTGGAAATAAATCATGAATTCACTTGATCAACATGCAGCTGCTTGATGCGACTATCAAGCAGGCTCCACGATAGAGTACACGAACCAACATAGCTGAACAGACCAATCATCCTGTGCTTATTTTATATGGGAATGGTAACATAGTGGTAATGTTACGAGACTAGTAATCAAGAGGCACGGACTAATAATCTGGAGACAAGAGTTCAACTCCCACCACCGCATCTGGGGGAATTTAAATTCTGTTAATTAAATAAAATCTGGACTTAAAAAAATACTAGTATCAGTAATGGTAACCATGATACTACCAGATTGTTGTTAAAAACCCATCTGGTTCACTAATATCTTTTTGAGAAGGAAATCTGCTGTCCTTTCCTGGTCTGGCCTACATGTGACTCCAGACCCTCAGCAAATGGGTTGACTCTGAACTGCCATCTGAAATGGTGGCTCACCACCTCCTTCTCCAAGACAATTAGGGATGGGCAATAAATGCTGGCCTTGCTGGCAATGCCCACATCCTGTGAATGTATAAATTAAAAAAATATGGGTTGTGAGATCCAGCTGCGTTATTCAAACACTGAGATACAGCAGTGTGGGGCAAGGATTTGACTATTTTTTTCTAAAGCCTTAATGAGTCGAGGGCACAGTTGTTGGATTGGCCCTCAATGCCCCACTTTATTATCCAATGTAATATGCAATAGGTGCACAACAGGTCCTAGTGCCTATCAATGCAGCTAAGCTGGACAACAACAACAACTTGCATTTATATAATGTGTTTAATATAGTAAAACGTTCCAAGACACTGTACAGGATGTAAGCAGACAAAAATTGGCACCAAGCCAAAGAAGAAGACATTAAGGCATGTGACCAAATGTTTGGTCAAAGAGGCCAACTTTGCAATCTTCCTCAACATCACAATCCAACCAGCACTGTGGATTGGCTGGTTTTTAAGCCAGATCTACATGTTTACAGCAGAAGACGATGTTTCTGACTGTAAGCTCCTAGCTGTAAGACATCTTTTATAAGAACAGGTTTTTATCCTGTATAATGTTGTCTTGTTGTTTTCACTAAACAGAGTCAAGACTTATTTACGACTTGACCCTACACTTTCAGAGTTCGAACTTGTGAGACAAAACAATGCAGACACAGGCTGTTTTTCCAACCACCCCAATCCAGGGGTTATCTTTACTTAGAATAATCAAAAGAAATACAAGCAATTTACAATAGCACTAAATGCACAATAATTTCTTAATTATTAGCTCGCACTAACCTATCCCATTAAATCCATTATAACGGTTAAAATTGCTTATCCCCTAAGTGATTAAAAGGAACAAAGTCACCAGACCAGACCATGGTCAGTGATTGTAAGACTTAACCCCACGATTCTCTTGGCAACGAACCAGGTTGCCAGTTCTCTTGACTGCCTCAGCTCCCTATCTCACGTGCTACAGCTATTTTATATTGTTTTTCTGGATGTCTGCCCAACGTGTGTACGCAATTGTTAAGTTTAAAACAAGGAATATTATTAAATGAATCCTTCCCATGAATAGATCTCGTTTCTTAATTACCATAGTTGCAGCTTTCTTCACAGTTCGTAAACAATTCAAGGACGTCTCTTACTGCCTGTGAAAAATGCCTCTTCACAGCTGTGAGATCTCTCAAAAGTTCATTAAAAAAAAAATCACTTGAATATTGCAAAGAATTTGGGGTAATTCAAAAAATGGTCACAACTGTATCAGCCATCTTGGAGCAGTTTGCAAGCACACTTTATTAGCAGAAAAATGAGACAAAAAAACCCGTTTTAGTCTTACACAACGCAGAGACTCCCCACCAGGAACATCGATTGGGAAATTGTGGGTTTGATCTCCACTGTTTTGGGTGGAGAGTCGCGGTGAGTGTGACTGTGGTTTCTCAGTATGTGCACCTGGCAGGTGTGGCTCTGAGCTGAGAGCACATATTTGCAAAACTGCCCTTCAGGAGTACAAAAGCTGTTGTACAGGTGTAAGCTGTGGCTCAGTGGGTAGCACTCTCGCCTCGAGTCCGAAGGTTGTGGATCCAAGTCCCACGCCAGAGACCTGAGCACAAACGTCTCAGGGAAGGGCCCAAGCTGCATACTCTGCAGCAAATAAAGGGTCCTACCAGGACCACCAGGGAGTAGGGGTACCGTGCCAACAGTCCAGCAATCAAGCAGAGTGCTGGGCTGATCGATCGCAGCACAGACCCCGCGTTCAAAGCGTCAACAGGGCACACCAAACAATCGGAGGATTTTTTTTTTTAAAAAGCACCATACTTCCCCTTTAACTTGTGTCCTGCGAGCGGCCGGCTGACAGTACATGTATGTTGAAGTTGCCGCTGTCGTCGCCCCGGTACAGGTGTCTGGTGCGCTGTGCACGGTGATGACGATATCATTGCCGACACCGCTAAACCCCCACCAAACTTAGCGGGAGTCGTTAGCGGCGCCGTGCCCGGTCAAAAAGTCATTTGCGCCCCGTTAGTGCCACCCGAGGGTGCTAACAGAAGACGCAAATAACCCTAATTTCTAGGCCATTGTCTCGTCACTATCTCAGTGCTGTCTGTGGCACATTGGCTGCTGTGTTTCCCTACGTTACAACAGTGACTACTTCATTCATTGTAAAATGCTTTGGGGTGTCCTGAGGTCGTGAAAGGACCTATATAAATGCAAGTCTTTCTTTCACATGCGTCTCAATATTCTGTAGTGTGCCCTAAGATCAGTAGTGAAGCTTTACACAGCAGGCTCGCTGCTTTTGGAGAGATGGCTCCTGGGCAGTATTCTCATTTGGAATTCTGACCCTTGTATTCAGAAGTTTTAGAAGATTATCTGTCCACTTACTAATCATCAGAAGGCCTAGGCTTATCCATTGGCAGTTGTCTTCGCCTGCAAAACAAATGCCTTTGGCATCACATGCTGGTTTTTCTATGCTCTCAGGAAATCAACGGGCCTGTTTCATAACACATCTGACCCCATCACAATTGCCTCCAGCTGCAATCTGCTGAATACACCATATGGATGATCAGTGACACAAATTCCAATCCCCCAAAAATAAAGCATAATCTGTATATGGAAACATACAAAATTAGTATTAAAAAATATGATTTACAACCATAAAGTGATGTAATATACAATTCAGGTTTTAAATTTATATTCAATGAATGCAGAACGCCTAATTATACACGTACTACTGATAGTCACTTCCTATTAGTGTTTGTACCTCTGAAATTGAAAATATTAAATTTATGAATATATTATTCACAGACCCTCAAGGTGCTGTATCCTTCAAAAAGCAGAGTGGTTCTGTAAATACTAATGGCGCTAGAACAAAGCAACACAATAAGCAGAACAGGTCCTCAAATATCATCACTGGACACAGTTTCCACAGATGGTTAAAAAGTATTTTAGACTCTTTGGCCTTTAAACAGTAATAGGGTCTGGATTTTCTAGTGTTGCTTGTGCCGACAGACGTGCAGGGGATGTGAACATCTACTTACTGGTTGACCCTGCCACTGACTTCAGCAGGTTTCTTAGGAAAAGCTAATTCGCATGAGAATTGGTGGTCTCCTACAGAGGAACGCCTGGAGATTGGGCTCAAAGTGGTGGGAGGGGTAGAGTCGGGGAGAAACTGGGAAGCTGCCAGAGCTTTTAAAGGCCTGTGGCGGCTCGTGGGGAAGTGGCAGTATTACAGCACTGAAGGGGATCCGAGGAGTCATGGCAACCAGAACACCTGTAGGGAAACAGCTTCTAATGTCACTGGAGGAGGGATGGATATGTTACTGAAATCGATGAGGGCGAGAGGTTCAAAACAGTTTGGCACACAGGGAAAGAAGCCATGTGAGGGCCCACGAGAGGGGGTTGGCTGATGTACCAACACCACATTCCCAATGTCAGGTAAGCAGTGTAGGAGTTTTTTTTTTAATTATTTGACCAGAATGGACAAGGTAAGTGCCTCATCCAGCCCAGTAAAGGTAGTATATTACCACCTTGACACAATTAGCATGTCTCACAATGGAATCGGATGCTTGTATGGAGGCGTTCACGCCCCTAAGATACTGCACGCAAATTGCATCCCCGCTGGATAATGTTTAATTGTAGGCAACTCGCATGCATTTCATTTAAACTGCAACTGCTTACTCCTTGAGTGCTACAGTTACTAGTTTTGGCATATGCATGCAGTTACTCACACTCACTATCACTAGGGGGGTAGTGCTGGACAGGCTAATGGGACTCAAGGTAGACAAGTCCCCTGGTCCTGATGAAATGCATCCCAGGGTATTAAAAGAGATGGCGGAAGTTATAGCAGATGCATTCGTTCTAATCTACCAAAATTCTCTGGACTCTGGGGAGGTACCAGCGGATTGGAAAACAGCTAATGTAACGCCTCTGTTTAAAAAAGGGGGCAGACAAAAGGCAGGTAACTATAGGCCGGTTAGTTTAACATCTGTAGTGGGGAAAATGCTTGAAACTATCATTAAGGAAGAAATAGCGGGACATCTAGATAGGAATAGTGCAATCAAGCAGACGCAGCATGGATTCATGAAGGGGAAATCATGTTTAACTAATTTACTGGAATTCTTTGAGGATATAACGAGCATGGTGGATAGAGGTGTACCGATGGATGTGGTGTATTTAGACTTTCAAAAGGCATTCGATAAGGTGCCACACAAAAGGTTACTGCAGAAGATAAAGGTACGCGGAGTCAGTGGAAATGTATTAGCATGGATAGAGAATTGGCTGGCTAACAGAAAGCAGAGAGTCGGCATAAATGGGTCCTTTTCGGTTTGGCAATCGGTGGTTAGTGGTGTGCCACAGGGATCGGTGCTGGGACCACAACTGTTTACAATATACATAGATGACCTGGAAGAGGGGACAGAGTGTAGTATAATAAAATTTGCAGATGACACAAAGATTAGTGGGAAAGCGGGTTTTGTAGAGGACACAGAGAGGCTGCAAAGAGATTTAGATAGGTTAAGCGAATGGGCTAAGGTTTGGCAGATGGAATATAATGTCGGAAAGTGTGAGGTCATCCACCTTGGGGAAAAAAAACAGTAAAAGGGAATATTATTTGAATGGGGAGAAACTACAACATGCTGCGGTGCAGAGGGACCTGGGGGTCCTTGTGCATGAATCCCAAAAAGTTAGTTTGCAGGTGCAGCAGGTAATCAGGAAGGCGAATGGAATGTTGGCCTTCATTGCGAGTGGGATGGAGTACAAAAGCAGGGAGGTCCTTCTGCAACTGTATAGGGTATTGGTGAGGCCGCACCTGGAGTACTGCGTGCAGTTTTGGTCACCTTACTTAAGGAAGGATATACTAGCTTTGGAGGGGGTACAGAGATGATTCACTAGGCTGATTCCGGAGATGAGGGGGTTACCTTATGATGATAGATTGAGTAGACTGGGTCTTTACTCGTTGGAGTTCAGAAGGATGAGGGGTGATCTTATAGAAACATTTAAAATAATGAAAGGGATAGACAAGATATAGGCAGAGAGGTTGTTTCCACTGGTAGGGGAGGCTAGAACTAGGGGGCACAGCCTCAAAATACGGGGGAGCCAATTTAAAACCGAGTTGAGAAGGAATTTCTTCTCCCAGAGGGTTGTGAATCTGTGGAATTCTCAGCCCAAGGAAGCAGTTGAGGCTAGCTCATCGAATGTATTCAAGTCACAGATAGATAGATTTTTAACCAATAAGTGAATTAAGGGTTATGGGGAGCGGGCGGGTAAGTGGAGCTGAGTCCACGGCCAGATCAGCCATGATCTTGTTGAATGGCGGAGCAGGCTCGAGGGGCTAGATGGCCTACTCCTGTTCCTAATTCTTATGTTCTTATGTTTTTATGTACTAGGTGCCGTTCCTAATATGCTGATGAACTGATGTAAGCACCAAGTCCCGTTCAACCATGTGCTCACTGACCTGCATTGGCTTCCGGTCCGGCAATATCTCGATTTTAAATTTATCATCCTTGTTTTCAAATCCCTCCATGTCTCTGTAACCTCCTTCAGCCATACAACCCTAGGAGATCTCTGCGTTGCTCCAAATTTCATCGCTCCATCATTCACAGCCTTGCCTTCAGCTGACAAAGCTGTAGAATTCTCTCCCTAAATCTCTCTGCCTCTCTACCTCTCTCTCCTCCTTTAAGATAGTCCTTGAAACCTATCTCTTTGACTCAGCTTTCGGTCACCTGTCCTAATATCTCTCTTTGTGGGTCGGTTTCAAATGTTGTCTGATAACGCTCCGGTGAAGTGCATTGGGACGTTTTACTATGTTAAAGATGCGATATAACTGCAAGTTAATGTTGTTGTTATGCCATATACCCTGTATTTGTTTTGCAGAAGAAGACAATCATTAATGTGAAAGAGAGAAATGACTGAGGGAGGAATAGCAAATACAGGACAGTTGATCACCACGAGGAGGAGGCACGCAGGATAATAGGGCATTGAGAGACCAAAGGTGTAGGAGTTGGAGAGATTGGTTTGCAGGTGGCACAACCAGGTTTACACATGGACAAATTCATTCTGCTTCCTGCATATCATGCAGCCATAATAAGCAGACAGATGCTATAATTATAGCACCACACCATTAAGGGGAGCTTGCTGGTGAGAGACCTAATATTAATTTGTGTTCTTCTATACTCCCAGTTGCTTCCAGATATTGGTGATAAAATGTAGGACAAGGAGCCCACTCACTCTGGCTGCCAGACGGTATAAATGCAAGTTGTTATATATCTGCTACAAATGTACTTGATACTGGCTGTAGAAAGTAGTCAAATATTGCATTCCCAGTAGTGACATCCATTAGCTTGATGAACACTAGAAATTCCAAAGATTTAAATTCAGAAATAATCTTAAAAGCAATCATTCTCTCAGTTTCCACGAATGTAAGATACAAACAAAGGCACTAATGATGCCCTCTAGTCTTTACTGACATGTTGCTATCGAGTCACTAGTGAGTAAGCCGTGCTATTAAAATACAGCTGCTGCATCTTAGGCAATTTTACAGTTTGTTGCCTCTTGACACAATTAGACAAGCAATTATGAAAACTTTAAATAAAGTGACATTGAAAATATGGGACAAAATTTGTTCAGTTATTGCTCAACAGCTTTTTTGGTGGCAATAACAGATACCTGATTGAGACGTGATAAATTTAATAAAACATTGTCATTCTCGTTGCAGCACTTGAAAAGAGCCCTACTATGAATAAGAGTTAGAAACATAGAAAGAAACAGAGAAATTTACAGCGCAGAAGGAGGCCATTTCAGTCCATCGAGTCCGCACCGGCCGACAAAGAGCCACACGGCCCTCGGTCAGCAGCCCTGAAGGTAACATATAAACCAATGAACAATGGCAGAAAGGTAAAGAGCATCCGGCCCAACCAGTCCGTCAGTTCAACAATGGCAACAACCATTAGCTCAATGAGTAGACCAATGGGATCACAGCGGGGTGCACATTTCCCCTTCCCTTCCAGTTTTGACTATAATTTTATTTAAAAAAAATTCATTCTTGGGATGTGGGCGTCACTGGCAAAGCCAGCATTTATTGCTCAACCCTCAATGTCCCTGACACAGTAATGGTGAGCCTTCTTCTTGAACTGCTGCAGTCCGTGTGGTGAAGATGTTCTCACAGTGCTATGATGATGATGATTAGGGAGGGAGTTCCTGGATTTTGAGCCGGAGACGATGAAGAAGCGGCGATATATGTCAGAACGGGATGGTGTGTGATGTGGAGGGGAACCTGGAGATGATGGCGCTCCCATGCACCCGCTGCCCTCGTCCTTCTAGGTGCTGGTTTTCTGGGTCTTAATTGGAGATGTCTTCAGATTCCAGCTGATGGAGCATCTCCCAGTGTTTCAGGTTGAGGAATAAAAAGGAAGAAAGGCGTGTGGTTCTCCCATGTCAAAGTATGCTTTCTCTTCACCAAGTAGTATGGATAATAAGTGTAGGGACTGGGAGCATCTCATCTCCACCACCCCCCACAGCCCAATGTAAGGAAACATACAGAAAAGCTAAAGGCTAAGAAGCAGATCGGGAAAGATTTGCGCCAATTAAAAGCAGATTGGAATCTTATTGTATCTGAATGACTAATATCTAGAATGAGTCTTGAAGTGGCTCATTGAGGCTTGAAGTGACTCTACCCAGCTCCATTTGACTTAAAACAAATTCTGCATTTAGCAAAATTTTAAGGCCGGAATCTTCCCAACCTGTGAGTGTGGGTTTGGGGGTGGGCCCGCTGTCAAAATGACCCTGGTTGACAGCAAGTCGGAAGTCAGCTCTGAAACCGCCTCCTTGTCAGTTTCTTAAGTGTGGGGTATGCCTACGGATCGCAAACCCGACACCAAGCGGCGGGCCAGCCAATTAAAATCGTTAAGAGACACTATAAAGGTAATTTAAATTATTTTTACCAGGCACTTACCATTTTACCAAGTTTTCAACTAGTTTGTCATCCCTCGGGTTTCACGCCAGATAAGTGTGTCGGGTTTTCAGTGACTCTCCATTGCTTTAACTGGTTGACAGCTGCAGAAGTGGTATAAAAGCTACCATTTCACAGCTGTTCACTTTCCAATCTCAGAAGCTGAATCCTTCAGGCATTGGAAGACACTTTTGAACTGTATGCAGTTTGGAAGAATTTGCAATGAGCTCTCTATCCACTTTCACCTCCTTGGAGCAATCTCTCTCACCATTGACAGATCGCTTCTGTCATCTCAACTTCAGCTGCCATCTATTCCAGTAGCATCGGTGCCCTTGAAAAAATATCACCTAGGTCCTCGGAATCCCACCACGATCAACCCCAACACCAACTTCACCAGGTACACCAGCATCACCAACAACAACAACCAACCTTCTCCACAATCAACTGATGTTGCACAGGACACAGGCCATCAGCACCCGACCACATTGCTGCCCGGGACGCCAGGGATGGCCTCACCATGGCCACATTTACTTCACTTGCCACTGTATACCCTGGCTGCCACATGATGCGCCAGGTTGGCACCATCCCACACCATCACCATAAAGCATTCCCGCAATGCCCAAGCCATTCCTTTTACACTCAGGATGAGGCTGAGTGTAACTGGTGGCTAGTGAGATGGGGATGTGATAATGTAGATAGAGAGAGCGTGATGGGTGGAGGTGCAAGGTAAGTTGTGTGAGTAAGGATGCACAGGAGTAGGGTAGGGAAGGCAGAGTGATGGGGATGTGATGAGTTGCACAGTAGGATGAGGTTAAGTGCGGCTTTGCAGTAATGTTTCGTAATCTACTGAGATAATTGAAAGGTTTGTGCCAGTGCAGCCAGGTCCTCCTGACAACCTCCCTGCTTGTGACCTCCAGTGCAATGTGCAATTAGGTTGCGTTGGTGTCCTGGGGAGGTGTCTTCCACCCATTGGAAAGGAAGAGAACCGCCCTGTGTGCTGTGACTCCCACCATAAGCATTTGGACGGAGTCGTGGGAGAGCCTGGGTGCAGCCGTGTACCTTTGTGCAGTGCTTGTCTGTGATTTCAGCATCTCAATCTGGCAAAACACTGACAGAACAACAATCAAAAGGTATGTGGATATGGTCCCTTTAAGAAAACCAGCTGATGACACATCATCAAATGATGTCGTCAGACCCGCTTCTTTTTAATTGGCCAGGAACCTCAAAGAGCAGGCTTAACAAGCCCCAATGGAAGATTGTTGTGAGAGGTTGGGCTGGAGCTGGGAACACCTTCTCCACATACCACCAATGCCGGCTGCCCCGGACTTGCCATTGTTGGCGAAATCATGGTCGAAGAGTGGGGGGAAATAACTCAAGGTGTGCAAGTGCATTTACATGCATTACTGTTTTTGAATTTAGCCTTCTCTCCTCTGCTGCCCCATTAGTATATTTTGTACATATTTGCTATGTTTTAGAGACAGAAGAGAGTAAGAAAGAAGATCTAAATGAGAGTCAAGCTTAATCCCTGCATTTTGGTTCATAATTATTTCAATGGCATAAAATAGAGAATGTAGCAGAAAGAACTTGCATTTATATGTTGCCTTTCCTGAATCTAAGACTGGCCACAGTGCTTCACAACCAATGAATTACTACAGGTTGAACCTCCCTTATCTGGAACCCTTGGGACCTGGCCTGTTTTGGATAAGGGATTTTTCTGGATGAGGGGTGGTCAAGTTAAATTGGATGGTACAGGTACTGAGCAAGGGGATATCGGGGCTGGCTGGCGTGCAGTAGAGAGATCATCGGTGGAGGGGGGGGGGTGCGGTGGATCACGGGGTCAGGCCAGCAATTGTGGGAGTCGGCAATGAGGAAGGACTTCAATTTGTTCAATTTGTTCATGTTGGAGTTCTGCGCATGCGCCACCTGGTGGCTGGGAATGGTTCTGGACGAGGGGTGGTTCTGGATAAAGGAGTTCTGGATAAGAGAGGTTCAACCTGTATTTGAAGTGTAGTCACTATTGTTTTGTATATGGACATGGCAGCCAAATTGTGCACAGCAAGGTACCTTAAACAGCAAATGAAATGAATGACTAGATAATGGCCGAGATTTTTCTCGGGGCTGCTCCCATTCCCCAATAGCAAATTTACCAGAAGTATGGCGGAAACCCCGTTCATGAACATAAATATGGTTTTGATTACACGTTCAGTGAAGTGACGGAGATGAAGCAGGAGCAGCTCCGAGGAAGTGCCAGTCAATGTATTTTGGTGATGTTAGCCATGGGATGAATGTTGACCCAGGACACTGGGCGACCTCCCTCCTCTTCTACACTTGGCCTTTGTGTTTCTTCTGACAGTCAACACCTCTGACATTGTGGTACTCCTTCAGTGCTATGCTGAAGCGCCAGAGTAGATTATGTGCTCAAATTCTGGAGAAAGGTTTGAACTCACAATCTTCGAAGCCAGAGGGAAGAATGCTACCAACTGAGATAAGCTAAATATAGAGACAAGCTTGTATATATGCAATCTGCAACTGAGACTGAGAATAGTCGTGAATTATAAAGGAACGTAGACAGTTAATTTGCAGTTTATTAATGGATGATGAAATATAGGTGGTGCTGTTTACTAACTTGCTCCAGAGTTCAGAGTTCACTGCAAAGTGAATCATTCAGGAAGTTACATTTTACTTTCATTTTCAGCACTCCTCTTTTGTCTTCACTATGGCTGTGTCGCATCAGTCTCTTTTTGGGGAGGAACTTGTCTGTGCCATCTGTTTGGAATTGTTCACAGATCCTGCTACAATTCCCTGTGGCCATAATTTCTGCATGAAGTGCATAAAGAGTTATTGGGATAAAGAAGTAACACACAGTTGCCCAAAATGTCGAGAGAACTTCCTTCACAAGCCTTGCCTTTGTAAAAATATTGTTCTGTGTGAGCTGGTGGGGAGGATTTCCAAACCTGAGAAGCTTGCTCCTCGAGAGTCTTGCATTGCGTGCGATTTTTGTATTGACAACAAGGTCAAGGCTACCAAGTCCTGTTTAGTGTGTGTGGCATCGTTCTGTGAAACCCACGTCAGGCCTCATCGTGAAATTGCAGCACTGAGACATCACAATCTGGTCGATGCAGTCAACACCATGGAGAACAGACAGTGCAAAAGGCACAACAGGCCATTGGATCTGTTCTGCAGAACTGATGAGAACTTCATCTGTTGCATATGTATTGTCCAAGAGCATGGAGAGCACACGATCGTGACTATTGAGGAGGAGAGAGTGGAGCAGCAAAAAAAACTTGCAGGTAAAGAGATGACATTGGAAAAACATGTAGAAGTGACTGCAATTGAGATTGAAGACTTGAGAAAGCAAACGGATGCAATTAAAAACTCTACAATCGCAGTACGAGGAGGCATTGCTGCCAAGTTCAATGAATTGGTCCAGGATATCGAAAAAGCAAATTCGAGAGTGGCTGAATTCATAGAGAAGGAAGAACAAGCAGCAGTGACCAAGACTGAGGAAGCCATCATCAAGAAAGGCGAGGCATGTATTGAATTGAGGAAAAAGAAACTTAGAATGAGAGCGCTTTCAGGAATTAATGATAATATCAAATTCCTACAGGAGTTCAAAGCTTTCAACGATGAGAGTGAAAAGGCCTCATCTCAGGTCATCCGTGACGTGGATATTAGTTTTGCTGGTTTAAACCAGGTTGTAGTTAATCTGAAGGAACAGCTGGTGAGTAAATGCAATGAAATTATGGAAAGCCTCGGTACCGAAGTGGCAGGACTGAGGCAGTATTGGCCAAAGCCACCAGGACCGCAGAACCGGACCGAGCTTCTAATGTACTCCCGTCAGCTGATGTTTGACTCAAAGACAGCACACAAGTGCCTCTCTCTGACCAAAGAGAACTGCAAAGTGACAAATATCTGGCCCGAGGAGGTTTATTCTGTTGATCACTCAGAGAGGTTTGACTGTTGCTGGCAAGTGTTGTGTGCAGAGAAATTGGATAAAGGCGCCCATTACTGGGAAGTCAAAATCAGTGAAGGTAGCTGCCTGGGTGTGACATATAAAGACATAAAGAGAAAAGGGTCAGACAACTCATGCTTCATTGGGAAGAATAACCAATCTTGGGGAATACAGTTGTATAGTAGTCATTGCTCAGCGTGGCACAATAATTCAGAAGTTAAAACAAAATCAGAGAAATATGAACAAATTGGTGTGTACCTAAACTACTGTAATGGAAATCTGGCATTTTATGGTGTCACTGACACACTTACATTAATCTACAGATTCCAGGCTGTATTCACTAAGCCACTGTACCCAGCTTTTAGACTTATAAACAGTGAGTCCTTTTGTTATATTTCCAACTGAATAGGGCATTAAATCATTTTAGTAAGGATCAACATCATAAAAATAACACATTTGCCAAGATGCTGAGTTTTCAGGAGCTAAGTTAAGCAATGCCTCAATTTCAAAATTCTCATCCTTGGTTTCAAATCCCTCCATGGCCTTGCCCTTCCCAGTCTCTGTAATCTCCTCCAGCCCCACAACCCCCCCGAGATATCTGCGTTCCTCTAATTCTGGCCTCTTGAGCATCCTTAATTATAATTGCTCAACCATTGGTGGCAGAGCCTTCTGTTATCTAGACCCTAAGCTCTGGAATTCCCTGCCTAAACCTCTCCGCCTCTCTACCTCTCTTCCCTCCTTTAAGACTGATATGTCCTTACTATTCAGTATAAATGCATACATAAGAACATAAGAACATAAGAATTGGGAACAGGAGTAGGCCATCTAGCCCCTCGAGCCTGCTCCGCCATTTAACAAGATCATGGCTGATCTGGCCGTGGACTCAGCTCCACTTACCCGCCCGCTCCCCGTAACCCTTAATTCCCTTATTGGTTAAAAATCTATCTATCTGTGACTTGAATACATTCAATGAGCTAGCCTCAACTGCTTCCTTGGGCTGAGAATTCCACAGATTTACAACCCTCTGGGAGAAGAAATTCCTTCTCAACTCAGTTTTAAGTTGGCTCCCCTGTATTTTGAGGCTGTGCCCCCTAGTTTTAGTTTCCCCGACCAATGGAAACAACCTCTCTGCCTCTATCTTGTCTATCCCTTTCATGATTTTAAATGTTTCTATAAGATCACCCCTCATCCTTCTGAACTCCAACGAGTAAAGACCTAGTCTACTCAATCTGTCATCATAAGGTAACCCCCTCATCTCCGGAATCAGCCTCGTGAATCGTCCCTGTACCCCCTCCAAAGTTAGTATATCCTTCCTTAAGTAAGGTGACCAAAACTGCACCCAGTACTCCAGGTGCGGCCTCACCAATACCCTATACAGTTGCAGAAGGACCTCCCTGCTTTTGTACTCCATCCCTCTCGCAATGAAGGCCAACATTCCATTCGCCTTCCTGATTACCTGCTGCACCTGCAAACTAACTTTTTGGGATTTATGCACAAGGACCCCCAGGTCCTTCTGCACCGCAGCATGTTGTAATTTCTCCCCATTCAAATAATATTCCCTTTTACTGTTTTTTTCCCAAGGTGGATGACCTCACACTTTCCGACATTGTATTCCATCTGCCAAACCTTAGCCCATTCGCTTAACCTATCTAAATCTCTTTGCAGCCTTTCTGTGTCCTCTACAAAACCCGCTTTCCCACTAATCTTTGTGCCATCTGCAAATTTTGTTACACTACACTCTGTCCCCTCTTCCAGGTCATCTATGCATATTGTAAACAGTTGTGGTCCCAGCACCGATCCCTGTGGCACACCACTAACCACCGATTGCCAAACCGAAAAGGACCCATTTATGCTGACTCTCTGCTTTCTGTTCGCCAGCCAATTCTCTATCCATGCTAATACATTTCCTCTGACTCTGCGTACTTTTATTTTCTGCAGTAACCTTTTGTGTGGCACCTTATCGAATGCCTTTTGAAAATCTAAATACACCACGTCCATCGGTACATCTCTATCCACCATGCTCGTTATATCCTCAAAGAATTCCAGTAAATTAGTTAAACATGATTTCCCCTTCATGAATCCATGCTGCGTCTGCTTGATTGCACTATTCCTATCTAGATGTCCCGCTATTTCTTCCTTAATGATAGTTTCAAGCATTTTCCCCACTACAGATGTTAAACTAACCGGCCTATAGTTACCTGCCTTTTGTCTGCCCCCTTTTTTAAACAGAGGCGTTACATTAGCTGCTTTCCAATCCGCTGGTACCTCCCCAGAGTCCAGAGAATTTTGGTAGATTATAACGAATACATCTGCTATAACTTCCACCATCTCTTTTAATACCCTGGGATGTATTTCATTAGGACCAGGGGACTTGTCTACCTTGAGTCCCATTAGCCTGTCCAGCACTACCCCCCTAGTGATAGTGATTGTCTCAAGGTGCTCCCTTCCCACATTCCTGTGACCAGCAATTTTTGGCATGGTTTTTGTGTCTTCCACTGTGAAGACCGAAGCAAAATAATTGTTTAAGGTCTCAGCCATTTCCACATTTCCCATTATTAAATCCCCCTTCTCATCTTCTAAGGGACCAACATTTACTTTAGTCACTCTTTTCCGTTTTATATATCTGTAAAAGCTTTTACTATCCGTTTTTATGTTTCGCGCAAGTTTACCTTCGTAATCTATCTTTCCTTTCTTTATTGCTTTCTTAGTCATTCTTTGCTGTCATTTAAAATATTCCCACTCTTCTGTTTTTCCACTAACCTTGGCCACCTTATACGCATTGGTTTTTAATTTGATACTCTCCTTTATTTCCTTGGTTATCCATGGCTGGTTATCCCTTCTCTTACCGCCCTTCTTTTTCACTGGAATATATTTTTGTTGAGCACTATGAAAGAGCTCCTTAAAAGTCCTCCACTGTTCCTCAATTGTGCCACCGTTTAGTCTGTGTTTCCAGTCTACTTTAGCCAACTCTGCCCTCATCCCACTGTAGTCCCCTTTTTTTAAGCATAGTACGCTCGTTTGAGACACTACTTCCTCATCCTCAATCTGTATTACAAATTCAACCATACTGTGATCACTCATTCCGAGAGGATCTTTTACTAGGAGATTGTTTATTATTCCTGTCTTATTACACAGGACCAGATCAAAGATAGCTTGCTTCCTTGTAGGTTCTGTAACATACTGTTCTAAGAAACAATCCCGTATGCATTCTATGAATTCCTCCTCCAGGCTACCCCGTGCGATTTGATTTGACCAATCGATATGTAGGTTAAAATCCCCCATGATTACTGCCATTCCTTTTTCACATGCCTCCATTATTCCCTTGATTATTGCCCTCCCCACTGTGAAGTTATTATTTGGGGGCCTATAAACTACACCCACCAGTGACTTTTTCCCCTTACTATCTCTAATCTCCAGACGAGGCCCATACTTGAGAGAAGGTCACTCTGTGACCAGTTACCTTTATTACCAAGACCTAAAGTGATGAAGGTGGATGGAGCTTCCCCTTTTATACCTGAAAGTCCAGGTTAGGAGTGTCTTCCACAAGTTCGCCCCTTGTGTTCAATGTTCTCAAGGTGTACAACTTAGGTCAGCTTATACATGGATTACAATGTTAGCTGAATACATGACAAAGACTCTCCTCAAGACATACCTCTTTGACCAAGCTTTTGGTCACCTGCCCTAATTCCTCCTTATGTGGCTCGGAGCAATTTTTTTTGTCTTATAGTACTCCTGTGAAGCACCTTGGGACGTTTTACTACATTAAAGGTGCTGTATAAATACAAGTTGTTGTAAGTTGGTGAAGCCGCTGAGACTAGTGCCTCTAAAATCTCAGTTTATGTACTTGCAAATAACCTGTAACGTATCAGGACTGTTGAAAAAAATAAAAAATACTTTGCTGAATTGAATTGAGAAAATGTTATAAAAGAGAGTAGGGAGAGTGGCAGAGGCTAAGTCTGTGCTGCAGCAAATGCTATTCTGTTTTAATGTGAATTTTCAAGTGCAGTTGTTTTCTGTCTTTGAACAGAGTGTATTATCCAAAACATGTCATGGCAGTTTTCATGATAAAATTACATCATCATACCACTGGTTAAATAATTGGACACAGTCTGGTTGACAGAGTCTTGCAAAACATTTTACTGGGTAATAACATCCATTTCAAGCTGCTTTTATGTTTAAAATCAGCAGCAATACTCAGCTGCAGTTAGAGATATAAGGGTGGATTGTTCCCTCTGGGTGCTGTATAGACACAGTGCTCTGCATGTGAGGAAGCTGTTTCCTGCATTGTTTATTCCCTGGACCACCTGGAAGAACTTAAGACACGTGTCCATCCTTCGGATGAAAATTCGGCCAAAAGACCATGGAGCAAATCTAGGTGCAGCCGCAGGCCGCTTGGTCTTCTGAGGTTTGCAGCAGTGTATCTGACTCCTAAGATCAGGGTTTTTTGCCTGTTGATGGAGATAAGCAGCCTGACGGTCCCTGGTGGCTCAATTCCTCCTAGTGGCTGGTTGTTAAATTACAGAACCTGCCTATCTTTGGGCCATCCCCAGGACTTCTGTAGCTGTTCTGGTCAGTGGTGATCTGGGGCAGGCCATAGCATCAGGAATTTATGTGCTTGTGTGCCCAACAAGTGCATCACACAGAAATTGATGGCCGGGAATGTCGCCTCCCACCTCATTACAATAATTGGGCTGGACCAGCACCTTCTACGGGTACAGATACAGTTCTGTCTGAGCTGTGGCTCAGTGGCTAGCACACTTGCCTCTAAGCCTGAAGGTTGTGGGTTCAAATCCCACTCCAGGGACTTGAACACAAAAATCTTAGTTGATACTCCAGTGCAGTGCTGAGGTGTCTTTCAAATGGATGGATGTAAAAGATCCCATGGCACTATTTCAAAGAAGAGCAAGGGAGCTTGTCCTGGTTAATATTTATCCCTCAATCAACATAACAAAAGCAGATTATCTGATCATTATCACATTTCTGTTTGTGGGCGCTTGCAGTGTGCAAAATGGTTGCTGTGTTTCTGACATTACAATTGTGTCTGCACTCCAAAAGTACTTCATTGGCTGTAAAGTGCTTTAAGATGTCCGGTGGTTGTGAAAGATGCTATTTAACTGCAAATCTTTCTTTTTCTCTCACTTCTGCCCTGTTGGACAGGCACACAAGTGTGCTGTGCAAATTTGGTGTAGTTGGTCAGTAATATCATGCGATCACACAACACGCTGGGCCTAGTGCTGGCAATGGAAGGGGGATAGGCTCCCGTGGGCATGGCTACCAGCCTCAGGACCTTCTGGTTTCCCCTGGGGAGCCAGTAAAATTAGAATTAATAATATTGCATCATCAAGATCTTGATTTGGTCATCAATCTGCCATTTTCTGGCTACATTTTTACATGGAGCAGTTAGTTCTATTAGAAATCGCAAATATTAGCTACATTAGGTTTAGATTTACAGGCAACTCGTGTTTATCCGGATCGCTCGAGGATTCGGCAATTCCGGGTAAACTAATTTTCCGTTCGGGCGAGTTTACATTTTAAAGTTAACCCTTTAATGAATAAATACAATCGTTAGGGCGAGTTTACATTTTAAAGTTAAAACTTTAATGAATAAATGCAATCAGCTACAGACAGTAACAAGGCAGTTAAGTATACAAAAGATGGACCTTACCAGCATGCACGCTCTTCCACCGGACTATAATTGCGAAGGGACGAATGCTACACTGGGAGTGGCTGCAGGTGGCCTCGAGGAGGAGATTGTCTATCTCGGGGTTCCGGAGCGCACTCTCCGGGGTGCGTTCTGTGCCTGGAACCCGGTGCCGGCACTGCCCCCTAATATGTCCTTACTATACAGTACAAATGCACACGAGGCCCATACTTGAGAGAAGGTCACTCTGTGACCAGTAACCTTTATTAGCCAGCACTGAAGTGATGAAGGTGGGTGGAGCTTTCCCTTTTACACCTGAAAGTCCAGGTTAGGAGTGTCTCCCACAAGTTCACCACCTAGTGGTCAATGTTCTCACGGTGTACAACTTAGGTCAGTTTATACATGGGTTACAATGACAGTTGAATACATGACATCAGCTACCCCCAAAGTCTTATTGGGATCACAGGTTAAGTCTCTCTGGTGGTTTACGCTCCCTTGTGGAGTGCCTGAGTTGAGGCTCCGGTTGTTGGGCGCTGGCCTGAGTGTCTGCTGTTGCGGTGCCTCAGGCCTGTCCAGACTGCCCACTTGGGCTCTCCTCCACTTGGTTCCGGTGTTCGGTCACATGTGGTGGAGTGAACTCTACATCGTGTTCTTCCTCTGCTTCTTCTATGGGGTTGCTGAACCTCCTTTTAGTTTGATCCACGTGCTTGCGGCAGATTTGTCCATTGGTAAGTTTAACTACCAGAATCCTATTCCCCTCTTTGGCAATCACAGTGCCTGCGAGCCATTTGGGCCCTGCAGCGTAGTTGAGGACAAAGACAGGGTCATTGACATCAATACATCGCGCCCTCGCATTCTTGTCATGGTAGTCACATTGTGACTGGCGCCTGCTCTCAACAATTTCTTTCATGGTGGGGTGTATAAGGGATCACCTGGTTTTAAGCGTCCTTTTCATTCACTCTGCGGGTGGAACCCCTGTGAGCGAGTGTGGTTGGGATCTATTGGCCAACAGGAGGTGTGATAAGCGACTTTGTAGGGAACCCCCTTGGATTCTGAGCATCCCCTGTTTGATTATCTGCACTGCTCGTTCCGCCTGGCCATTTGAGGCCGGCTTGAACAGTGCCGTTCTGACATGGTTGATACATTTCCTGCCATGAAGTCCTGGCATTCAATGCTTGAAAAGCACTGGCCATTGTCGCTGACCGAGACGTCCGGTAGATCATGGGCAGTGAACATTGCCCGTAGACTTTCTACCGTGGCAGAGGATGTGCTTGAATTAAGAATGTCACACTCGATCCATTTGGAGTAGGCGTCTACTACAACCAAAAACATTTTTCCCATGAAAGAACCTGCGCAGTCCACATGGATGCATGACCATGGCTTGGTGGGCCAGGACCAGGGGCTAAGGGGGGGCTTCCTTGGGCACATTGCCCAGCTGGGCACACGTGTTGCACCTGCGAACACAAAGTTCCAGGTCTGCATCTATCCCTGGCCACCTTACGTGTGACCTGGCAATTGCCTTCATCATGACAATGCCCGGATGCTCATTGTGGAGTTCTCTGATGAACACCTCTCTGCCCATCTGTGGCATGACTACGCGGTTTCTCCATAGTAGGCAATCGGCCTGAATCGAGAGTTCATCCTTGCGCCTGTGAAATGGTTTGAATTCCTCTGGGTATGCCCCGTACGTGGCTGCCCAGTCCCCATTCAGGACACATTTCTTGACTAAAGACAGTAGCGGGTCTCTATTTGTCCAGACTTTGATCTGACGGGCTGTCACGGGTGAGCCTTTGCTTTCGAAAGCTTCAACAGCCATGACCATCTCAGCAGCATGCTCGGTTGCTCCCTCGGTGGTGGCCTGTTGAGTGCATCGGTGCAGTTTTCAGTACCCAGTCTGCACCGAATTGTATAGTCATAGGCGGTTAAAGTGAGTGCCCACCTCTGTATGTGGGGCGATGCATTTGCATTTATGGCCTTGTTGTCGGCCAAAAGGGACGTTAGGAGTTTGTGATCTGTCTCCAGCTCAAATTTCCTGCCAAATAGGTACTGGTGCATTTTTTTTACTGCATATACACATGCAAGCACTTCCTTTTCTACCATCCCGTAGCCCCTTTCTGCCTGGGACAGACTTCTGGAGGCATAAGCTACAGGCTGTAACTGACCCTTGGCATTAACATGCTGCAACACACACCCGACCCCATAGGACAACGCATCGTACTTTAAAACAAGTTTCTTACATGGGGCATGTAGCGCTAACAGATTGTTGGAGCATAACAAATTGCGTGCTCTATCAAAAGCCCTTTCCTGGCTGTCCCCCAAGACCCAATCGCGACCTTTGCGTAGGAGCACGTGTAGCGGCTCTAACAGCGTGCTCAATTTTGGAAGAAAGTTGCCAAAATAGTTCAGGAGCCCCAGGAACGAACGCAGCTCCATCGTGTTACGTGGTCTGGGTGCTTTCTGGATCACTTCCGTTTTGGATGCAGTAGATCTGATCCCGTCTGCTGCTCCCCTCATCCCCAGGAATGCTACCTCTGGAGCTAGGAAGACGCACTTTGCCTTCAGTCACAGCCCTACCCGGTCCAGTCTGCGTAACACCTCCTCCAGGTTGTGGAGGTGTTCTTCAGTATCGCAACCCGTGATGAGGATGTTGTCTTGAAAAACCACCGTCCTTGGAATCGACTTGAGGAGGCTTTCCATATTTCGTTGAAAGATCGCGGCGGCCGAGCGAATCCCAAACGGACATCTGTTGTACTCAAACAACCCTTTGTGTGTCGTGATGGTGGTCAGTTTCTTTGACTCACTCGCCAGCTCCTGGGTCATGTAAGCTGAGGTCAGGTCCAATTTTGAAAAAAGTTTGCCACCGGATAGCGTCGCAAAGAGGTCCTCCGCTCTCGGTAGCAGGTACTGGTCTTAGAGTGACACCCGATTGATGGTGGCCTTGTAATCACCACATATCCTGACCGACCCATCTGCCTTGAGCACCGGCACGATCGGGCTCGCCCAGTCACTGAATTCGACTGGCGAGATGATGCCTTCCCTCAGCAGGTGGTCTAATTCGTCTTCTATCTTTTCCCGCATCACGTACGGCACCGCTCTAGCCTTGTGGGGTACTGGCCTGGCGTCCGGGTTTATGTGAAACCTTGGTCCCCATGAAAGTGCCGATGCCGGTTTGAAATAATGAGTCAAATTTGTCCAGGACCTATGAGCATGATACTCGCTCCACAGAAGAAATTGCATTGACATCGCCCCATTTCCAGTTCATGACAGCAAGCCAACTCCTCCCCAGTAGTGCGGGACCATCCCCTGGGACAATCCAGAGTGGCAATCTATTTTCCGAATCTTTGTGGGTCACGACTACCGTGGCGCTGCCTAGCACCGGAATGATTTCCTTTGTATATGTCCGTAGCTGTGCGTCAATCGGCAATAATTTTGGCCTCTTGGCCTTGGACGCCCACAGCTTGTCGAACTGTTTGATACTCATCAGGGACTGGATGGCCCATGTGTCTAGCTCCATTGATACTGGGATGCCATTGAGGAGCACTTTCATCATTATCGGTGGCGTCCTGCTGTATGAACTGTATATGTGCTCCACATGAACTCGCTGAACTTCAGTTTCCAGCGATTTCCCCCAGTGTTCATTTAGCCTCATAGGCTTACATCGGGCCCGTCCTCCTCGTACATCAACCTGGCTGCAGGCTTCCTGCACATACGCGCCAAGTGACCGCTGACGTTGCAGCTTCTGCAGGTATATTGCTGATACCTGTAAGCTCTGGCTGGGTGTTTGCCTCCACACCTCCAACACGAGCCATTGTTGGAAACAAACGGTCCATTACCAGTTGATCGTCTCTGACTGTCTCTGTAACTGTCCTTAAGCACACCATTGACAGGTGTTGATGGCCCCATTACTGGCCGCATTGTCGCTTGTGATGGCATGAATCGCCATTCAGCTAGCCATTGTCTTTGTTGAATTCCCCCTTTGGGTTCGACTACATGTCCGATTGCCCCTGCCTGCCTGGAGAACTGTGTCCCGCGTTAACAATGTTGACTCTCTGTCCATTTGCTGCATTTAAACCAAGATTTTGTCCAACACCATTCTGGTCTCTTTCTCCCCTGAGATAAATGTCTGGGCCATCAAAGCTGCCGTTTCCAGGATCAAGTCTTTGGTCTCAATCAGTTTCCTGAAAACCCCAGCGTGCCCGATGCCCTCAATAAAAAAGTCTCGCAGCATCTCCGCTCTGCATGTATCTGGGAATTACATAGGCTCGCCAGTCGCCGGAGGTCTGCCACGAAGTCTGAAACGCTTTGCCCTTCTCGCCGCCGATGGGTGTAAATCCGGTGTCTCACCATGTGCATGCTGCTCGCCGGTTTAAAGTGTTCCCCGATCAACTTACTGAGCTCTTCGAACATCTTGTCCGTCGGCTTCTCTGACGCTAGAAGGTCTTTCATCAGGGAGTACATTCTGGATCCACAAACCATCAGGAGATGAGCCCTGCGTTTGTCAGCTGAATCCTGTCCTAACCATTCCTTGGTGATGAAACTTTGTTGTAGTCTCTCAATAAAATCGTCCCAATCATCACCAACACACTACCTCTCGTCTGTACTGCTAGTGGCCATGCTTGCGTGGTTTAAATTCCAGTTTCTCGTCGCCAATGATGTGTCCTTACTATACAGTACAAATGCACATGAGGCCCATACTTGAGAGAAGGTAACTCTGTGACCAGTAACCTTTATTAGCCAGCGATGAAGTGATGAAGATGGGTGGAGCTTCCCCTTTTATACCTGAAAGTCCAGGTTAGGAGTGTCTCCCACAAGTTCACCACCTAGTGGTCAATGTTCTCACAGTGTACAACTTAGGTCAGTTTATACATGGGTTACAATGACAGTTGAATACATGACACCCCCGTTCCCAACGTCAGCGGCGGCCGCGAGAGACAGCGGCTGCAGCAGCGCACACACACACACGCCAGCAAAGCAAGGGCAGAGGAGGATGGACTAGTGTATTCAGTTTTTAGATTTTTATGATAGATTTTCTGAGTCCTTGCTCATGGTGAGTGTCACGTTGTGCAATTGTTAGCGATTTTGCAACAGAATTTTAAATTCTGTTACAGCGGGTTTTCCGTTAGATCCGTATCCGGATAAACACTGTACTTTGGATATGGTGGTAGTGGTGGTGAGGGGACATATGAAGAGGCACAAACAGCTTCAAGCACACCCTAATGTTTTTTGTGTGCCCCACTGTAGCTTCATTCATGAACAAAGTGACACTGTCCAGTTGTGCACACATGTAGTCATTTTGCATATTCCTCCATCTGTAGTTGCAACTGCATCAACAAACAATAGTGTTTTTAGTGCTCAATAATGCAGTGGGGAAAAGAGGCAGGAACCACAATGGACTAGTGGCAGCTTGCTTTTCTTGGCTGTCCCTGTTGGTGGAATGATTAGCGAGGGCAGAAGAGCGCGGGCGTCTCTTCCTTATTAGTATAGATGAGATTATGCGCCTATGCCTTACTGTATAGTGTACGAATGATCGCGTGCCCTATGGCAGATCCAGATAAGTTGATTTATGTTTGATGAATACCTGAGATTAACGGATCCTGAGAGCCAACAGACAAAAATTTTACTTTAGTCCTGTCACAAGCCAAAAATAATGTTGTGTCTTTTTTGTTGGTGGACTGAACATCACATTTAATGTGTATGCCGTGGTCTTGCCATGGGTTTTCTTTCAATATCAACTGTTTATTTCATTTGCAGAGCCTAACCACCTCACATCATTCAGCTGCCTTGCTCTTTTGTACATCTCATGGGTTCTTGCAGTTACAATTTTCCCAGCTGCCTGTTTTCTGTAGCTGGCTTTGCTCTGGGGCCCTCTCTGCTTTATTCACAATGCTGCTTCTGTATCGTTCTTTTCATTCTCACTTGGTTCATTAGTTTCCCTGTCAGTCTCGCCTTTCTTCTCCCCAACACTTGGCCACGAGAACTGGACCTCCAGGAAGCATACAGAGCAGAGACCTAGAGAGCTAGAAATTGCGTAGCGTTCCTGTTTGGGGCGATAACGTTTGTGGGTGAAAAAGATTTGTAGCTGACGTGAACTTCGGCTTTAGCGCGTCAAGAGGGAAGTGGAGCGCTAAATCAAGTGCTATCGCTTCCCTTAGAGCGGTCAAGGGAGGGAGAAGGACGGTAGCGGCAGAGCTCTGAGCAATGTTCAGGGCAGCGCTGCCGTCTGTACAGGCTCCTTAATTCACTGAAAGGGAAGGGCCAATGCTGTGGTGACTGAGTTTTTCTGCTGCCTGTGTTGGACCTGCGCTATGTCCATAGCAGTCACAAGCACTGTAAGAGAGTGCAGGGCTGAGCAATTGCGGAGTCCGGAAAAAGCAAAAAAACACCACACTGGGGAGATAAATAAATGTTACCTTACCTGACCACCTTTAACTAGCGCTCCCCAAGTGGCCAGCCAAGGTGACAATGCCTCCCGCAGCTGTTGCTGTTGATGCCCGGTGATGCTGCAGGGGGTGGGAGCAACAATTGCATCCAGGGTGGTAATGGGGCGCTGCGCACCGGATGATGTCACGATTTCTGGGGTGCAAGAGAGCGAGGCAGAAAACCACCAGGGAAGTTCGCGGACTGTCCCCCGTTGTCACTCATCAGCGTAGCGCTGATGACGTCATCGTGCTGGAGTGTCACCACGTGTCTCCCCTTCACTGAAAGGGGAGAGTCGTTACGAGCGCTACGATTTTTTTAGTTCAATCCACTGGCCCACCAGGGAGTGTTTCTGCCAGGCCAGTGGCCTGGCACCCAAGAGAGGGTGCCAGGCTGCCTGTTGGCGGCCGAACCCGGAGGCATAATTGTTGGCCAGACCTGGCAGTTGGCCGACAAAAAAAATAAGATGGCAGCCGCGGCAGTAGGCCCTCCCCTGTAATGGCAGCCGCACTGCCATTTTGCAAGCACTCCAAGCACCGTGCACCGATAGAAAAAACTGTCGGTGGCACCGAGCGGCGGGAGGAAGATTTTCTGGGCGGAATTTCATGTTCCGGGGGGGTCATCGGCAGTGCGCGCACTGATGACACACTTAGAACGGATCGGCAGCAGCGGAGCGGTAGTGGGGGGAGCGGATCACCGCCGGGATACCACTGGAGCGGAATTTTCAAAATGGCAGCCATTCCACGAAAAATCGGTGGACATTCCACACCGCACTATGGCCGCCGATTTCCGACGGTAACAGGCCTTAAGGGAAGGGGCAATTTCGGCCCCTTGGTCTTCTGTCCAAATATCTCCTTATTAGGCTTGGTGTCAAATATTGTTTGATAATGCTCCTATGAAGTGTTTGGGATATTTTACTACATTAAAGGCACTATACAAATGCAAGTTGCTGTTGGTACTGAATACTGGATCAACTCCTAAGCCTAACAGCAATTATCCTGCTCCCTAAAGAGCCACAGGTTCCTCACACCTACATGATTTTCTCTCTCTCTCTTCAACTTCTCCCAGCATGGTTTTTCTCTCTCTCTCCTCCCTTTCAACAGGGTCTTCCCTTCTTTTTCTTCTTGATCCCTCTCAACAGGGTTTTCTCTCTGTCCCAACCCCCCCACCCCTCCCACCTCCTCAGCCCTCCCCCCCAATAGCTTTGTGGCTCACCAGGACAGTCTCTTTGCCTTCCCTTTCTCTCTCTCTCCATTTTCTTGGGCAGAAGTAAAAGGGCTGATTTTAACCCTGCACATCCCATCCTATCTTTCCTCACCCTCATATTTCACTTCTCTCAGTTTCTTATCTTCTCTCACTTATTTTCCCTTTTTCTCCTTTTATTACCATTCAAGTCTACACCCTCTGAGAAGTACCATTTCAAATATTGTATCTCTCTCCCATTTGTTTCTGCAACATCTTTCCCACATTATTTGCTGCAGAGCTTGCATTGCCATATTGGAAGACTCAGGGGAGGGTAGGAGTGGGGTACTAGAATAGTACAGCAATAGCGACAGGGTGAGGACCACAGTTACAGCAGATTGGGAGGGAGTAGACTATGTTAGACCTGTTGGGAGATGTTCCTGCAAATTGCTGCCTTGGGATCAAGGTTGAGAGTTTGGCGAATAATGTCTATCCTTTGAACTCTAGTGCACATTTGGGGAGGCAATAGTCATAGTGGCTTCTGGGAAATCTTGTACTAATGAGGCAGATGGAAACATCCAGTAAAGCGACTCCTGATAAAAATGCACTTATGGCCCTGTTTTTCTGGGCTACTTTTCAAAAATATGGCTTATTTGATTTCAGTGCAGATTTTCACTGCTTTTTTTCCCCTCGCTTTCGCTTTAAAGTGAATTCTGTGCTCATCAAAGTGAGGAATGGAATGGAATTCTTCCATTTAATGAAACAAGCGGCAACATCAAGCACTCCCGGGTTAGGTATAGGGTAGTTAATTGCAGATTAAATCTTTCTCCACTCTGCTCCAGCAATGTGACTTGGCTCAAACCTCTGAAGAGTACTTCCGACTGCACTGGTGCAATAATTTCCTATTTACCACAATAACCATCCTGGGGCTTTTCTGAATGTAACTGCCAGCTTAGGGGCACTTTTGTATTGTGGCCTCATGTCCACTCAGAACTGGGCCCAAAAATCATGACACAACAATTGCGCAAAGTCAAGGGCCAGAGGAGTCTTTCATTCCATTAATCCGCACTGGAGTTAAACTCAAGCCCCAGAAGTGAAAGTGCCAAACCCAACAAGCTCTCACTTGCTATGGTATTCGTACCAAAGCAGATAACTCTTTTTTACAAGAGGGATGAATGTCATGAATTAAAAACATCTCTACATGACTGACTAAAGCTTTCTATCATTGGAAATTATAATTAGTGTTGGGACAAAAAGGCTATAAAGTAGAACCCTTTACATATTAGGCATTGCAGCTTTGCAGTTCTTGAAACTTCAAAGAAGTTTAATTTTAATAATATGAAAGTATGTGAGGCTGCCTGGGTTAATACCACCCTAAAAAAGACTGTCAAAGAGAATCGAATGAATAGGAATGAGTCTTTATCAACAGACTCAATCACTAATCAGTTAGCTACTATGATATCAGGAAATCTGATGACAGGATTATAAAAATGGTCTCTATACCACAGAAATGCTTTGCCAATCTGCATATATATATATCACATTGGCATGTTATGGAAAGTAGTGTTTCTCTTGCACAGAGGATGGTTCAATAAATATACTTAAAAATAGCTCAATTTGTACTTCATTAGATTTGCTGCTTAGTAAGCCTTTATCTTTGCTCCATTTATAATGAAATATTATTTGTAGTGTCAAAATGGAAATCGAGTATCGTTGGATCGCGAACTGCCTGAATGATTAACTACATTAAGACTTATTAACTTTCTCTTCATAAAGGGCTTTTGATAATAATAAGGTTTCATTGTCATCATAAGGGGAGAAATGTTAAAACTCATTTTAAATTAAATTAAAAATGCTCACTCATTATAAATCCATTTCAACTTACAAAATTAATGAAGATTGGGGTTGGTTACAGAGCCCACAGAGTATTCATGGTTGCATAGAGGCCATTAAATAGAATATAGGAAAGTCTGCAATTGAATATTTATATCTGAACTACAGTGAATTAATATTTCTCATGCTATTAATTTGAGATAGATGTTTCAACTCTTTATTAAAATATACATTTTTCAAATCAGATAGTTTAATAAGATCTAATACTTCCTTCAACAGCATGGGCCTTTTCTAGGCAGAAAACCTAGTTTACGAAGGAAAGTTCTTAATAAACTGCATGAAACAAAACATAAAAGCCAAGTTTTGTGAGGTTTTGAGGTGCCATGCTGTGATTGGAGGCCATAAAATTGGTCACTTGAAGTTGTATGCTTGATTCTTTACATACCCAATTTTACGAGGCATGATTTGGGGGTGAATAATGAGACCATGTTACCCAAGGGGGAGTCTCATTAAAATATTAAAATGCCATTTTAAACTTTGCACCCTGGTCTCCGCCCAAAGCACAAGTTTCACTCAGAAAGTTTTTGAAAGGGAATTGGTAGGTTTCTGAAGATATTTTAGCATGGGGATGGGTGGGGTCCATTTGTAAATTACATCTGATTAAATAAGGGTTAGGCTGCTTAAAGGGGTATATTTTTTTAAACCATTTGGTTTTGCTGGGTAGTTTTCCATATTTGTTTTTTGGAACTTTTTCCCAACTTCAATATTCTTGGTTTCTACAAGGTTTGACATTGTACCTTACAAAGCGATGAGGATAGGCATTTATAAGATTACAGAGGATATACAGCACAGAAATAGGCCATTCGGCCCAACCAGTCTATGCCGCTGTTTATGCTCCACTCAAGTCTCCTCCCATCTTTCCTCATCTAAATCTATCAGCATAACCCTCTATTCCCTTCTCCCTCATATGCTTATCTAACCTCCCCTTAAATACATCTACACTATTTGCTTCAACCACTCCCTGTGGTAGCGAGTTCCACATTCTCATCACTCTCTGGGTAAAGAAGTTTCTCCTGAATTCCCTGTTGGATTTCTTGGTGACTATCTTATATTGATCACTTCTAGTTATGCTCGTCCACACAAGTGGAAACATTCTCTCTGTATCCACTCTATCAAAACCTTTCATAATTTGAAAGACCTCTATTAGGTCATCCCTCAGCTTTCTTTTTTCAAGAGAAAAGAGACCCAGCCTTTAGGTTTTTTTTAATGTGTTGAATAATTAAGACGAAGAAGAGGGGTTTTTGAGGGTCCAATGAATACAATCACCCTTGAGCCACTTTGGTCACACCCATCACTTCCCTGGGACCTGAGTCTTTGCCTGTAATGATGCTGGGGAGAAAAAGAAAATTAAAACAATTGGCACCAAAGCTCATGATGACGTAAGTGCCAGAAGAAAAGAAATAAGAAAATGGGTCAGATATTATCTCACAATTGCTGAATTGCTATTTTTTTCTATACCTTCAAACTTACTTTGATGCTCTCCTCAGCGCCTGGATACCCTGGAGAATGCCCATTTATAAGGACATCCCGTAGAAGTGGTGCTGTGCAGGTCACAAAAACATGTGAGGTGTCAGAATGGCGCTCCCATATCATTAGCATATGATAATGAAGCTCTTGGTTGTTTTAAATCGGAGCGTACTGTGCATGCCTGTCAGAAATGTGTGCCATGTGTAAAAAGGGTGAAGAGCCAGAACTATGGGGGTTGGGGGGGAGGAGTTTGCGGTTGGTGACATTTGGGAGCGCTGTGTTTCGGGCACTACATTTTATATGATTGACCATTTAGTGCCCGGCGAGATGAGCTGCAAAATTGAGGAAAATTGGGCACTTTTCCCTCAGAAATGCAGCGAGGAGATATCGGAGGCACTAATGGCCTCAGTGGGACACTGCAGGGGCACTATTACCAGGACTGCACCCAATTTCAGCTGACTTTTATTCAGTGATAATGAGGCTGTTGTTCATTCCAGTTCTTAAAGGGGATATCGTTTCAGGCAGCATCTGGTCATTCTCATTATTTGTGGAGTTTGACTGAGCTTTAAGGAAGGTGTACAACGGCTGCTCCAAGAGTTCATGCAAGGGCCACTCGGCTCAACGATCTGGCATTGGAGACATTGGTGGGGCTAGTGGAGAGAAGGAGGGAGGCACTGTTCCCTCCACATGGAAGACAGCCAACTCCATAGGTTTTTAGGGCTATGTGGGCAGAGGTGTTGGCCAGCATAGTTGTGGATAGAACCCCTATACATTGTCGCAAAAAATTCAATGACCTTACTCGGGTGGTCAAGGTGAGTTCATGTTTCTACCGCTCTTACATACCAGCCTCTGAGCCTCTGTCTGTGCACACTCTGCAAACCAACATTTAACCCAGCCGGCAACGACCAACCATCTGTGCCTACTCACAGTCACAGCCTCATTTCACGCCTTGTCTACATTCACAGCTATTTAACCACAGCTGGCATATCTTTCACATACATAACTGGACTCTTACTCGCACAGTTTCCTTTCTTTTTCAGGCCAAGATGGCACAAAACAGGATGGAGCAGCAGCAGTCTGGAGGGAGGGCGGGGGCGAGGGAAACTGCGACAGCCTTCTGACCTGCAGGAGTGAGTACTGCGACTCATTGGCCCGCAGATGGTGGGTGCCATGGCTGGCGGAGTTGTCGATCCCACTGGGGGCAACAATGGGTCTTCATCCCCTCTTCTCATCCCACTTCTCCCTTAAACCAGAAGGCCTTATCACTTTCCACCTCCTCATTCTGTCAGCCTTCCTTGCTCCATTCCTGCCACCCTTTGCTCAGCTTAACGCTACACTTGTGACATTTATGCTTTCAGATAATAAGCCAGCAGATGAGCACCCTGTGCCTGAGTCCTCCCCACCCTCCCCACCCCCCCAACTCAGCCATGAGGGAGAGGGTGAGGAGGAGGAGCCAAGTACTGCATCATTGCTTCTCTTACCCACAGGCACCAGCTCAGATACTGGCACTATGCAGCCATTAGAGGTTAGCTTAGGGCAGGGGTATGCATTGGGCGATGCACCGGGGCCTAGCGGGCTGCAGCACAAGCAAGGGGAAAGGGAAGCTCGGAAGCCATCTCCTCGGAGGGTGAGTACTGCTGGAGAGGACTCAGATGAGGACCTCGATGGGGAGGCGTTCACACAAAGTGTGATGGCCATGCACTCCAACATGATGGGGCAATGGCAAGGGTGCCCGAGAGCCTGTCGCAAGTGGTAAGGAGCGTTGATGAGTCTGCCTCCCGCATTGTAGACAGCTCTGCACACACCATGGGGCCCATCATTGCCAGTGTGCAGACAATGTGGACACCCAGGCAGACCATGTGGATCCAGACCTCATGATGCGTGTCATGGGGGATGTGGCAGCTTCCATTGCGGCACAGGCGGAAGCAACGCAATGTCTTGCTGCTGCAATAGAGTCAATGGTTGCTCGCATGGATGCTCAGACTGCTCAGCAGCATGCCATGCAACCCCTTACTGCTGCCATTGCCACTGGGTCCACCACATTCGACCAGGGATCACACGCTGTTGCAGCTGCCCAGCAATCTGTACTGCAGCAGATTTGTGGGGATGCTGAGGTGCTGCCTTGGGGGAATGGCAGTGAATGAGTGGAGCAGGAACCTGCTGTTCTCTCTCAGGATGACAGCATTCCTGATCCCACCACTGCCACTTTGCCATTGTACTTGTCGCTGCTTGTTACCCAGCCAGCCCAGACTGCTGCTGCCTAGCCTGAGGTGGTGCAGTCTGCAGCTGGGCCTTCCCGGCCCAGAGCTGGTCGAGGGTGTCCTACAAAGCCATCTGTAGTCTCTGGCCCTGACACACAGCAGCCTTCTACTTGCCTTGCTGCAGCCAGAGGTGTGACGTTGCGGAGAAGTAGTCGGTGGATGAAAAAGGGGCTATAAGGAAATGCACAAGGGTGATGATTAATTACACAGTTATACATTTTATTGTTGTTTCATAAATGTGATTGGAATGTTTAATGTTTGGTGTTGTCTCTCTTGTCAGTGTTGGAGATTTGGTATGGAAGGGCAAATTGATGTGGTGATCGAAATGTCCACAGAAACTGGGAAGTGGGATGGAAATCAGTGGAAACGAGCTCTGATGAGATGGTTGCGGACCTCCCTTGCGGGATCACGATGGACTCGCTGCCACCTCCGTCACGGCTGTTGCTGCTCCTGCTCCTCCTCACCCTCCTCCTCGTCCTCCTCCTGAGGTGACACGACATGATGGCAGCCCAGTCGACGCGAGGGCCGCCATTGTCGGGCCGATGCAAGAGTCGAGCGATAAAATAAAATGGCGGCCTGTGGTGCTAAAGACCATCCCTTTAAGGAGTGCCCCGGCGGTGGATTTCCACTAGCTTTGTGCCCCTCGAAGCAGGTGTTGACATTGGCCCGTGTCAGCTCGCGGCCCGCAGGGGTGATTTCCCCCGTGAGGCTCGTGGTGGTAAGGGGTCAACATGCACGCCGATGACCTAATCGGTGGGTGTGCGTCGACCCGGGACGCAAATCGCGAGGCATGCGTTACTGGCACAGCACCCCACCCACCCCCCCCCCCCGCAGATCTCCGGGGCAATTTCCCGGGAGGCGAACCCTGGGTGAAAACGCCATTGCGTCCCATTAGCGCCCCCCCCCCCCGAATGCGTTAACGGTGCTATAAAAAGGGGCAATTTTGGCCCCAAGTGTTGCAAGATAGTCTATTCATGAAAACATCAACGTGTTGTTTCTATGTTGAATGCAACAAAAATAATGAATGGGGGGAGGGTTTCAGTTGATTAAAGGAATTTCGCGACTGGCTGCTGCAATATGCTGCAGTCTGAGCAGCCCACTGAATATTTCATTCCCCTCGTGTGAATGAGAAACAAATGGACAATCTATTATAATTTAGGACAATGTGAGCATAGTCTTCTGTTTTATTCTAAAATATTTTAAGCCATGATGAAAATGATTTATCCTGGTATATTTTGGAATGCAGAGATCTGCCTGCCCATGAAATGTTCCTCACAATTGTATACAGTCTATGGTGAAAGAACTACAGCTGCCACAGTTCGCAGAGTGCTGCAGCCTAACATCACACATCTGCCATTGTGATTACCCTCAAACCATACTATTAATTACAAACTTTTTGAAGGTTGCCAATTTCTTCACGGGTTCTAGCTACGCACTCTGAAATCGAGTCAATTTAAGTTGGATCACAGAGGAAACAAATACTACATTCAAAATGATCAGTGACCAAAATATAAACATGTAAATACTAGACTACTGCGGCATCACTGGAATGCTTTAACCTCCTGTTGGAAGGTAACAGTCATACTCTTACTGTGAAGCTCATTAAAAGACAATTCAATTCAATGCACCCCATTACCCTGAATATGAATTGCATACGGCGAGCTCCTTCAACTGTTGCTGTAGAGTGATTTGAACATATAATGCTTCAACAGGCTTTGCAGTCAATCCATATCTAGTGATTGAAAATGCTTACTAAGCATTGCTGTCTAAAAAATGAATATATACATTAACCCTTACACAGCTAAACAGTGACAAACATTGATTTTCACTTCCTCCTCGTCAGGTTGTGGTATATCTCAATTTGAAAGATAGTTTTCTTAGAAATATAGAAACATAGAAATTTACAGCGCAGAAGGAGGCCATTTCGGCCCATCGTGTACACGCCGGCCGACAAAGGTTACATATAAACCTATGAACAATGACGGAAAGGCAAAGAGCACCCAGCCCAACCAGTCCGCCTCACCACAACTGAGACACCCCTTATACTAAAACATTCTACACTCCACTCCAACCGGAGTCATGTGATCTCCTGGGAGAGACAAAAAACAGATAAAAACCCAGGTCAATTTAGGGAGAAAAAATCTGGGAAAATTCCTCTCCGACCCATCCAGGTGATTGAAACTAGTCCAGGAGTTCACCCTGGCTGTATTCTATTCCCTGCAGTACTTACCATTATATCTGCGCCATCCAACAAAAGATCATCCAGTCTAATCCCAATTACCAGCTCTAGGTCTGTAACCCTGCAGGCTGCTGCACTTTAAATGCCCATCCAACCATCTCTTAAAAGTGATGAGGGTTTCTGCATCCACCACTCTTCCAGGAAGCGAGTTCCAGATCCCCACAACCCTCTGTGTAAATAAACCCTCCCTCAAATCCCCTGTAAACCTTCCACCAACCACCTGAAAACTATGCCCCCTCATTATAGACCCCTCCACCAATGGAAATAGACCCTTACTATCCACTATGTCCAGGCCCTTCAATATTTTGTACACCTCAATGAGTTCTCCACTCAGCTTCCTCTATTCCAATGAGAACAAACCCAGCCTATCCAATCTGTCCTCATAACTAAAATTTTCCATTCCAGGTAGCATCCTAGTAAATCTCCTCTGCACCCTCTCTAGTGCAATCACGTCCTTCCTATAATACAGCGACCAGAACTGCATGCAATACTCCAGCTCTGGCCTAACCAAAGTATTATACAATTTAAGCATAACCTCCCTGCTCTTATATTCTATGCCTTGGCCAATAAAGGCAAGCATTCCGAATGCCTTTTTAACCACCTTATCCACCTGACCTGCTACTTTCAGGGATCTGTGGACAAGCACTCCAAGGTCCCTTTGTTCATCTACACTATTAAGTGGCCTACCACTTAATATGTATACCCTTTCCTTATTAGCCCTCCCAAAGTGCATCACCTCACACCTCTCTGAATTAAATACCATTTGCTACTGTTCTGCCCACCTGACCAGTGGATTGATAATCTCCTGCAGCCCATGACTTTCCTCTTTATCAGCCACACAGCCAATTTTAGTGTCATCTGCAAACTTCTTAATACTCCCTATATTCAAATCTAAATCGTTGATATATACCACAAAAAGCAAGGGTCCCAGTACTGAGCCCTGCGGAATCCCACTGGAAACATCCTTCCAGTCACAAAAACTTCCATCAATCATAAGTGGGAAAATGTTTGATAAAAGATTTGATTCTATAGTTTCTTCCTACCTCTAAGCTAATTTTGGATCCAACTTGACACTTTGCCCTGTATCCCATGGGCTTTAACCTTCATGATCAGCCTACCATGTGGGACCTTATCAAAAGCTTTGCTAAATTCCATATATACTACATCGTACGCACCACCCTCATCGACCCTCTTGGTTACGTCCTCAAAAAATTCAATCAGGTTAGTCAGACATGATCTTCCCTTAACAAATCCATGCTGACTGTCCCTAATTAATCCTTGCCTTTCCAAATGCAGATTTATCCTGTCTTTCAGGATTTTTTCCAATAATTTTCCCACCACTGAGGTTAGGCTGACAGGCCTGTAATTACTCGGCCTATCCCTTTCTCTTCTTCCTTAAATTTTAATGATTTAAAAAGAATCAGTTATTAAAACAATAGTGTGGTACTGATGGTGCAGTGGGAATGGATAATTGCACCATACATTGAGTTATATTCCAGATATTAGGATGAGCAGTGCAGTCAGCTCTTTTCAATTGGTAAAAGACACTGAATATAATTGGAGGCTAATAAGCAGTGCGCTATGCATGGATTTGAGTTCATGTACGTGGGCTTCTGCCTTAGCCTACTCTACATTGTGTGAGTCAGCGGTGTAATCATTGCTTGCATTGCTACTGAAATCCTATTGCAATAAATTGGAGTCTAAGAGCACTATTAGATTTGATCTATTCTGAGGATATTGCTCCATAAAAAGTTGAATATCTTTCAAAATTTGTAAAAGATATACAACAATGATATGTTGGTAACTTTATATTTTGAATTTTGTCCATTCTCTATTTCCCTGCTAAATGTTCACTCAGATGGCAATTGAACATTTAAAAAATATATATTCTTGGGATGCAGGTGGTGCTGACATGGCTATGTTTATTACTGATCCCGAGTAGCACTCAGAAGTTAGTGGTGGGCTTTCTCCTTGAACCGCTGAAGTCCATGTAGTGATGGTGCTCTCACAATGGTGCTATATAGATAATCCTAGGAGATTAATGCAATAACGATGACGCAACTGCAATATACAACCAAGTCAGCATTTTGAGTATACTGCAGTCACAGTGTGCTGATGATGGAAGGTGTGGATATTAAGTTCAGTGGACGGGGCACCAATCAAATGAACTGCTCTGTCCTGGATGTTGTTAAGCTTTTTGAATGTTACAGCTGTAACCAAGCAGGTAAACAATGAGTATTCTGCCACACTCCTGACTTACACCTTGCAAATGATGGATAGGCTTCATGGTGTCTAGAGGTAAGCCACAGAGCACGCAGCCTCTGCCCTGCTCTTGAAGCCACAGTGTGAATATGGCTGGTCCCATTAACCTTCTGGTCAATGATGACCCCCAAGATGCCGACAGTGGAGGATTCAGTGTTTATACTATCATGGACAGTTCTCTGGAATTCCGAAAACCGGACATTTTTCAGACGGCCAATATGGCGACATCGGGCAGCGAGGGACGAGGAAACCGGTAAAAAGCGCAGCGTCTGGGGGCCATGGGCGGCGAGAATCGGCAAGCGGCGAGGAGTGGAGGAGCGGTAGGAATCGGCGAGCAGCAAGGAGTGGGGGATCGGCAGGCGGCGAGGTCCAAAATTCGTCAAAACCCAAAATCCACCACGGACTCAGTCCCAAGGACTGTGGATTTCAGACTATTGATTTTCTTGTCTGAAATCTGGCAAAACCCAAAAATCGGCACGGATTCAGTCCCAAGGATTCCGCATTTCAGACGTTGTACCTGTAGTTTACTCCGTAAAAATAAAATAGCTGTTTTTATTTCCCTTTAGTTAATCAATGCATTTGATACCAATAAAAATGTGAATGATGACAACTTAAGATTGCATTAATTTACAAACCTTACTCGACTATCAACAGTCCACTTCTTGCTGCTTTACTTTTATTTCCACAGATGTAACGTTCAGAGAAAAATCATTAGTTGTTTCTTGAAGTCTGGTTCAGATCATTTCCATCTTAATACCCTGAGTTATTTATCTTGCTTTGGAGTGAGAACACACCATTCCCTAATTCTGGCTCAAAGCATCTCCAAAGCAATGTGATTCAATTCCCAGTAATTCAAATCCCTAGTTACTTCCGCCGCAAGAGTCAATGCTCATCCACTGCACTGACAACCTGATACCACCTCGTAGTTCAATAGGACTGGGATAGAATCAAATCTAAATGCTGAGAGGTTGCAAACGATCCATGATCAAGTTGATGTGACCTGAAAGCGATATCTCATTGTAAGGCAAACTCCATTCTCAGAAATGAAAATCATTTTATGGGATATGAATATCAGCTTAACCCTTTTCAGCCCGTAAATACTTTGTAGATAGAGTAGTCACTGTATATAACATTTTAAAATATATTTTAAAGGTGATTTATGTTAATATTTAACATTATTTTGAGTAAAATATATTCTGTTGGACTAAAATCTGGTTATGGTTCCTCATTATTACTTTCTTTTTTATTATTAAACTTAAAGTGCTGATGATCCAGAATATATTACTATTTCTACTGCTATCACACAATGGATAGGTTCAGGAAGCCTCTTCCATTTCTGCTCTTATCTTAAGATAAAAATATTGAGGTTCCTCCTGCTTGGTGCAGCCCACCAAGCCTCCATGATTGATTATTCTAACATCCTCATTGCCATAACGCCAACTCAATCAGAATTCCATTGAATCCCATTCACCGATCACCCCTGTCCTTGTCGATCTCCACTGACAACGTCCTTTGACTCCCTGTGTTTTAATTTCAAATTCCGTATCCCTTCATGGCCATAATCCATCCCTCCTCTAACCTTCTCCAGCCCTATACCCTCAACCACACCATCTGTTCTTTCAACTCTGATCTACATTCCATTCTTTCCTCCCGCCCCTCCCCCCCACCGCCCCCCCAACGCCCCGCCCACCCTCAGCTCCACCATCAGTGCCAAAGCCTTCAATAAACTTGGCTCCATGATCTGCAATTCTTTTCTTAAAGCCCTCCGCCTTGCTACATCTATCTCTGTATCAGCCGTAGCTCAGTGGGTAGCACTCTCGCCTCTGTGTCAGAAGGTTCCAGGTTCAAAGTCCTACTCCAGGGACTTGAGCACAAAGATCTAGGCTGATACTCCAGTGCAGTACTGAAGGTGCCGTCTTTCGGATGGGATGTTACTTATGTACTTACTTATTTCTGGGAAGTGGGCAGGGAAGTGGAGCTGAGACCATGATCAGAACAGCCTTATTTGCAGCTGGAGGAGCTGGCCGAATGGACTCTGTGGTCGGCGTTTAACCAGCCGAAGGGACTCCGGGACTGGCGACTAACCGGCTGAAAGGACTCTGTGGCTGGCGTTTAACCAGCCGAAGGGACTCTGGTGTTGGTGTTTTACTGGCCGAAGGGACTCCGGGGCCGGCAATTAACCGGCCGAAAGAACTCCGGGGCCGGCCCAGGACAACACAGAAAACTACCCGAAACTACTGCTCAACACACCCAGCTTGTGCTCGGGCCCCCGGCGGTATCCAAGCCTCTCCCCGGCGGCGTTCAGGCCCCCTTCGGAGACGACTGGGCCTCTACTGCCCCGTGGTGCTCCGGGTGTGGCCTTGCCAGGACTTTGTGCAGCTGCAGAGGGCTAGCAGTGACCATGGAGCAGTGCCAAGGGAATAACCCACTGCTGACTTACATCTTAAACATTTAATCAACTTTTAATCAACTTTTAAACTTTTAATCAACTTGAGAAACTTTTTAAACAATTTGGGAAAACTTTTAAACTTTTAAACAACCTTGGAGAAATTTTTAAAAAAAACCTCTGGAGAAACTTTTAAATAACTTTGGAAAACTATTTTTTTACAACTTTGGAAGAAACTTTTAAAACTTCCCTCGGAACTCCAGCGGACAACTGACTTTCCTAATGCCTGCCCCCAACCAAGCTTCGGGCCGCCTACCATCAATGGCGCTACTCAGCGCCGAGATGGCAGCCGACATCTCGCCGTAGGCAATTAGGCTCATACAGCAGTGACTGGTCTCAAGTCATCTTGGACTTCCTTGCCACTGGACCAAGACTTTGCTCAGCTAAGCCCGTGTGGTTGCCGGTGTGCAACGGCAACCCCATGTTAAAAGAACTCACGCACAGGCATCTTCCACTTCGTTAACATAAAGTTCGGGACATGGAACGTCAGGACCCTTATGGACAACACCAACAGCCGCAACACCATAGTTGCCCGGGAACTTAGACGCTTTGACATTGACATTGCCGCCCTAAGCGAGAGCCGGGTAGGGGAAGGCCAGTTGAAGGAACAAGGTGGAGGTTACATCTTTTTCTGGAAAGGAAAACCAGAGGAAGAACAGCGCCTTCACGGAAGCAGCTTTGCCATCAAAAATAAGCTGGTCAACCGCCTCAAAGACTCGCCCTGCAGGGTTAACAAACGCCTCATGACACTTTGACTCACCCTATCCTGGAACCAATGCACCTCAGCCATATGCCCCAACACTCGATGCAACGGATGAGACCAAAGAGGGTTTTCATTCTAACTTCAAAACATCTCAAATTGATCCTCCTAAGTGACTTCAACGCCAGGGTTGGCAAAGACACAGCCCTCTGGGGAGGCGTGATTGGCAGAGAGAGGGTAGGGAAAGCCAACTCCAGCGGTACTCCACTCCTGATAAAAAGTCTAGAACATGAACACCGCATCACCAACACCTTGTTCCGCCAGAGGGACAAATACAAGGCATCGTGGCAACAACCTCGATCCAAACATTGGCACCTGCTCGACTATGTCATCGTCCAAGCCAGGGATCGCAAGGATGTGCGCATCACCCGCGCCATGACAGGAGCTGACGACTGCTGGACGGACCACCGCCTAATCCGATCCATCATCGACATTAACATAGCCCTAAAGCAGAGCGGACAGTAGAAGCAGTGCCGCAAAAAAGTCAATGCTGGGGCGCTTAAAGATGCAGTAAAGAGAGCCCTATACAGCCAGGGCCTCACAGCTAACTTTGATGACCCTGAGATGCTGAATACCCACAGCGCTTGGTCTGCCCTCCAGATCTCCATAACCTGTGCCTGTGAAGAGACACTTGGTCACTCAACCAGAAAACATCAGGACTGGTTTGATGAAAATGATCAGGAGATCCAAGAACTAATAGATCGCAAGCGCAGAGCATTTCTGAGCCTCAAGCAACAACCCAACTCGGGAGCAGCAAAACAACATTGCAGGCGGCTCAAGGCTGAGGTCCAACAAAAAACCCGGGACCTAAAGAACAGATGGTGGATGGAGAAAGCACAGGAGATACAACAACTGGCTGACAGCCACGATATGCGAAGATTCTTCATTGCAGTCAAGGCCACCTACGGTCCAAACTCCCAAGGCACCACCCCACTGCTGGCCAAGAACGGGGAAATACTCATCAAGGACACCGAGGCTGTCAGGGACCGTTTGAAGGAGCACTTCGAAGATCTCCTCAATCGAGACTCTGCCTTTGACTTGAGTGTTCTCGATTCCATCCCGCAGCATGTGGCCTGCCACCACCTCAGTGAAGCCCCAACGATGCACGAGGTAGGCAAAGCCATACAACAGCTCAAGAACAACAAGGCTATGGGAGCGGATGGAATCCCAGCTGAGGCGCTACAGTATGTTGGAGAGGCGCTGTTGGCGTGGATACATGACCTCATCTCTCTCATTTGGAGGGAGGAGAGCATGCTGGGAGATCTCAGAGATGCAGTGATCGTGACCATCTTTAAAAAAGGAGACGTCCGTCTGCGGCAACTACAGAGGAATCTCCCTGCTATCAGCCACTGGGAAGGTTGTCGCTAGAGTTCTCCTCAATCGTCTTCTCCCTGTGGCCGAGGAGCTCCTCCCGGAGTCACAGTGCGGATTTCGTCCCCTATGGGGCACAACGGACATGATCTTTGCAACGCAACAGCCGCAGGAAAAATGCAGGGAGCAGCGCCAGCCCTTATACATGGCCTTTTTCGATCTTACAAAGACCTTTGACACTGTCAACCATGAGGGTCTATGGAGCGTCCTCCTCCGTTTCGAATCCCCCCAAAAGTTTGTCAACATCCTTCGCCTGCTCCACGACGACATGCATGCCGTGATCCTTACCAATGGGTCCATTACAGACCCAATCCGGACCGGGGTCAAACAGGGCTGCTTCATCGCCCCAACCCTCTTCTCAATCTTCCTCGCTGCCATGCTCCACCTCACAGTCAACAAGCTCCCCGCTGGAGTGGAACTAAACTACAGAACCAGTGGGAAGCTGTTCAACCCTCACCGTCTCCAGGCCAGGTCCAAGACTACCCCAACCTCTGTCGTTGAGCTACAGTACGCGGACGACGCCTGCGTCTGCGCACATTCTGAGGCTGAACTCCAAGATATAGCCGACGTAGTTACTGAGGCATACGAAAACATGGGCCTTACGCTAATCATCCGTAAGACAAAGGTCCTCCACCAGCCTGTCTTCGTCGCACAGCAATGCCTTCCAGTCATCAAGATCCACGGCATGGCCCTCGATAACGTGGACCATTTCTCATACCTCAGGAGCCTCTTATCAACAAAAGCAGACATTGATGCGGAGTTCAACACTGCCTCCAGTGCGCCAGTGGAGCCTTTGGCCGCCTGAGGAAAAGAGTGTTCGAAGACCAGGCCCTCAAATCTACCACCAAGCTCATGGTCTACAGGGCTGTAGTAATACCCACCCTCCTGTATGGATCAGAGGCATGGACAATGTACAGAAGTCACTTCAAGTCGCTGGAGATATATCACCAACAATGTCTCCGCAAGATCCTACAAATCCCCTGGGAGGACAGGCGCACCAACATCAGTGTCCTCGACCAGGCTAACATCCCCAGCAATGAAGCACTGACTACACTCGATCAGCTTCGCTGGGCAGGCCACATGTTCCGCATGCCAGACATGAGACTCCCAAAGCAAGTGTTCTATGCGGAGCTTCTTCACGGCAAATGCCAATAGCATGCAGAAATCAAGCACAGGCAGCGGAAAGAGCGTGCAGCAAACCAATCCCACCCACCCCTTCCCTCAACGACAGAGTTTGTGGCTCTTGTATTGGACTGTTCAGCCACCAAAGAATTCACTTCAGGAGTGGAAGCAAGTCTTTCTTGATTCTAAAGGACTGCCTATGATGATGATGATTAATCTTATTGAATGGCGGAGCAGGCTCGAGGGGCGAAATGGCCTACTCCTGCTCCGATTACTTATATACGTTACACTGAGGCCCTGTCTGCCCTCTCAGGTGGACGTAAAAGATCCCGTGGCACAATCTTGAAGAAGAGCAGGGAAGTTATCCCCCGTGTCCTAGCTAATATTTATCCCTCAATCAACATAACAAAAACAGATTATCTGGTCATGATCACATTGCTGTTTGTCGGAGCTTGCTGAGCGCAAATTGTCTACCGTGTTTCCCACATTACAACAGTGGCTACACTTCAAAAGTACTTCATTGGCTGTAAAGTGTTTTGGAATGTTTGGTGGTCGTGAAAGGCGCTATATAAATCCAATTCTTTCTTGCTTTCTACATTCAACAGCCTGCTTAAAACTTCTCCCTTTGACCACATCTTTGGCAAACACCCCAAACTCCTCCTCCACCCCCCAATTATTCCCACTGAGGTCTGAGACCTATGGAATAACTTGGGTGTTTTGCTATGTTGAAGGTGCTGTTAATGCTAATTTTGTCACCATCTGGCTGCAGGTTATGCAACCGTGAGACAGGAAATAGAAATATTGGGATGATGCAGCTATCGATAAAATCCACAAATGAAGGAGTAGGTTACTTCCATGTCTCCTTTTAATGGAACAGTGTTTCTCGAAAAAGTGAGGGGAGAAATTCACCATTGACCCGATTGGAGGCGGTAACCGGTTCGGGGCGGGATTTCCCGCGCCCAAAGCGTAAGTCCCACCCCAGCCGCGAAGTTGCGGTTAACACCCTTCAGAGGAAGTGGAGTGCAATCTCATGCGCTGCACTTCCTCTTGGGGCGGGCTCCGGGGCGATGCTGGGGTGCGATCGGCAGCGCTACACGATTGCTCCACGGAGCACTGACATGGCTCAACACCCCTCTCCTTCGCTTAAAGGGGAGGGCCACTACGCACTCTACCGGGCCTCTCGTGACAGCTTCGCGGAACT